>NC_051154.1:345436464-345676463 GCF_013339745.2 Dermacentor silvarum | reverse complement strand
AAAAAAAAAACAAAGAACACAAGAAATATAATAAGCTACACGATCAACAGATTCTTGAAGAGGTGGTTTCAACAGAGATATTTGAAGCAGATCGTTATTGGATATCAAGAAATGTGCAGTGGGTCACAGCGAAATATGTGGTAACCGACTGATTGACGGTAGTAAGGCTCACAGCCTAAGTTTTTCACTATTTACACCGATAATGTAGCACGTATTTGCGCAATTAAATCACCTGCTATGCGCAGCAACCACACTCGTTTGAAGGCGCCAACGCAGCGACGCACCATTTGCTATTTCAGAATCACGAAAAACTATGTATTCACCGAAGTACAGCGGCGGTTGACCTGTCGGCAAGCCGTTAATTCACATATGGCGAAAGCAAATGTCACGGAGTCCAAGCCCACGAAACTGCGCTCACAAGAATATCGCGCACGCTTGGGCCTTTCCGATATGCACAATAATAGCGCGCGCAGAGCGTGATGCAGCAGACACCCATGCGCGCGTGAACGAGGAGCGAGCCCTAGTGTCTGAGTTCGAGAGTAGCATTTCAAAAAAGCAAAAACAAACAACAATGTGACGTCACATTCGGCAAAGGAGAGTTGTTCTCCTTTCTCACCTTCTCTCAGCTCACGCACGCGCAGCGACATCGGAGCCCTCGGGGGCGACGTTCAGGTGCCCAAAAGCAAGCTGAGCACAGCCGGCGCAGCGTAGTCAGCGACGGCAGCGCCGCCGCTACGGGCGACACCTGCACTGACGCGCGTTTTGAAGGCGCAGCCGCTCCGTTCGCTCCACTGCCCTCTTCTACTAGTTCACTGTAGCCTAGCTCCGGTGCTAGAGTTCGGGAACGGTATTACGGTAACTGTGCGTGCGTAGAAATACGCTAAATGAGCCCGCGCAAGGAAAGAACGTAAAAAAGAAGCGTTATTCCCATGGGTACGCGGGCAATAGCACCATGCTTGCAAGAATAAGAGTAACGAAAAAAGTAAATTACTCGCGCAGTCAAGTGAAATACTTACGTGCGTGCAGTGACCGCTTCGCTCACCATTACGCGCTTTTCGCTCACAGTCAGTAGTGCTTTACAGCTATATGCATATGCATTTATTCGAGTATTTTTGTCTACGACAGTATTTTATTATGAACAGAGCAGAGTGAGGTGTAAGGGAAGCAAGAAAAAGAGCAAAGACGGCCCTAACGCCGCAATATTGTTGGCTTATTTCGCGTCAGAGATTGCGTACAGGCGCGGATCCAGGGGGGATGTCCGGATGTCCTGACCCCCCCCCCCCCCTCAGATTTCTGTATCGCCCCCTCGCTGATAGGGGGATGGCCTTGTCAAAAAAAAAAAAAATATGGCCACCAGAATTCTTCAAAATTATTTTTCGTGAGTACCAGTGGTATCAGCCATGTATAAGTAAATGTATATCTATAGCTCGCTCACAAGCTTAGTTGTACTCCGTAGGGGTGTGGTGTCGCGAAGTTGCCGTAGTTAATTTTTCTCATGAACACCTTGGACCTCCTGGCGCCGGCCCTGCCTTACTCGTCCCGTCGGTGGCGTCGAATGAACGAGGGGACGTCCCTTTTGCCAAGCACGCCGATGTCCGCTCTAGCGCCTTCGCGCCTGATTAACTTAGTTTCCCCTTGGGGTGTCAACAGTTGCCTCATTGGCTGTCATCGGTTCTGTGACCAACCTGCTTAATGAAAGAGATCTCTTGCTGAAGTTTTCATATATAGATAATAACAAGTAACAGCTAAACTAAGAACTACGCATAGGCAACTTTTTTTAACTGTAGCACTCATTGTGATCACAGTTACACGTTGACAATATCCAGTACGAGCACAGTACCGTTCGTACGCTACAAGTTTTTCATTGTAACTTCGCAGTTTTATTGTCGTACATTAGGCATAGGAGGCTCAAGCCCGCCGGATCCGTTTATCTGAGTGGGCGTTCTCGCGGAGCGGGGCGAAGCCTAGAGCCGCGGCTGAGAAGTGGGGGAGCGGGACGTCAGCGGCCAACGCCAGCGCGCGGGCCTAGGATGGCGTCGCGTGGTTAGAGAAACGGGAGCAGATGCGCGCCTTGTGTAAAAGGATGACGTCGCGTGTGAAACAAACATGAAGACGCTGCCTCGCGCTCACGGCTACTACGCCACATAGTTCTTCTTGTAGGTGGCGTCGTGAGTCTTCATACGCGGTGATTCGCATATCGTAAACAACCAGCGTAGTGGTTGCCGCGTTGAAACGAAGGTGTCTCAGCCGAACACAAAGAATCTTCTTAAGGAAATCAAGGTGTCCCAACAGAACTCCAAAGACGGACCCGTGCTTACGCATTTATAACGAACCTGCGACAGACCATCCCAAATTTTAAGAAACAATACAGGCTGATATACCGGGTGTTCAAAATTAAGCTTTGTGGTTTTCTTAAAATTAGGCACTGGGAGGCACGTGAAGACCACCTGCGCAAATAAGTTAATTTGTGTGGCCAGGGGGACACAAAGTGTAATAATTATCGCTGTCAGCAACCGAATTAACTAAAATTGAATAATTAACTTTTTATTGACTGCAGTAAGTGTGTATGTTTGTATTCAAAAGTTAGAGGCAGTCGTGTTTCTGCACAGTTTCACTTGGAAGAATTCTTCTAGCATGTCTATGCTCCGATATATCCAACTCCAAATTTTAATTGTCGTTCGCATGATTACGCGTGCAAGAGAGTGAGGATCAGCGCAAAGCTCCTCCCTGATGTGACGCGGCTGTTGGGTGCAGCGTTTAGTCTGACAACGCGGCGGAGGCATTGCCAAAGATAATAACTGCCCCATTCCCCTCACGGCTGGCGAAATAAAAAAAATCGAAGAACCCGTAACCGCTGTCGTAACATGCGACCGCGCAGCCTGTAAAGATGGCGGCAGCTGCCATGCCGAGATAATGGCGCGAGCGGAGAAGCCGGAGGGCAGTGCGCGTCCGTAATGGTGACTAGACGACCGGGCATGGTCCTTGTTTGGGCTACGCAAATAAAGTGACTGCTGATTTCCAAGTATTGTAAGTTTTATTGAAATCAAAAGCAACAACTGCACCATCAACAGCAGAAACATTTTTAGCTATGCTAACGAATATTTCATACTGCCGCTTTAACTTTAGTGTTGTCATGCACAAATCTCATGACAACACTTCACCCATCAAGATGTCAATGCCCTAAAATGTTCAAAATGCCTCCCTTCCCACAGCAACGCAAAGCATAAACCGCTCTCACGTCGAAAACTCTGCGCAGTGCAATTGAAATTTGGAGTCGGATATCTCGAAGCACGAACACGTTAGAATAATTCTTAATTCCGACTGATACTGTGTAGAAACAGGACTGCCTCTAAGTTTTCAATACAAACATACCCACTTACTGCAGTCGACAGAAATAATTGTTCAATTTTAGTTAATTGGGCTGCTCACAGCGATAATTATCATCTCACTTTGTGCCCCTGGCCACATAACTTATTTGCACAGGTGGTCTTCGCGTGCCTCCCAGTGCCTAATTTTAAGAAAACCACAAAACTAGTTTTGAACAACCTGCATTATCAGGCACAGCCGCCAAGCACATGGCTGTATTGGGTAACGTCCTTTTCCTATAAGCACGGAGAAACCGATACCTGGCTTCGCTATAGGGCTTCTTCCTCTTTCTGGGGTTTTACGTGCCAAAACCAGTTCTGATTATGAGACACGCCGTAGTGGAAGACTTCGGATTAACTTTGACCACCTGGGGTTCTTTAACGTGCACTACAACGCAAGCACACGGGCGCTTTTGCATTTCGCCTACATTGAAATGCGGCCGCCGCGGCCGGTATGCGATCGCGCGATCTCGTGCTCAGCAGCGCAATGCCTGAACTGACTGAGCCACCACGGCGGGCTACAGGTGTTGCTCTAGCCGTATAAAACGCGGGTTTATCGTGAGCAGAAACGGTGAATTTCGGTAAATGATAAAGGCTACTATCATCATCATCATCATTGACAGAAGCTGACCCCCCCCCCCCCCCCTCAGAAAAAACCTGGATCCGCCCCTGATTGCGTACACGAACAAATCTTGCTGTAGGCTATCTCTTCAATACAAACTTCGCGCATGATATACGTACCTTAAGGTTCACCGTGAGAGAACCTTTTTTCAAATTCAGACATTTTTTTTTCAAATTCACGCGCTTTTCGCTCACGTTCAGTAGTTCTTTATAGCTATATGCACATGTATTTATTAAAATATTTTTAGCCACGACAATATTTTATGATGAACAGAGCAGAGTGAGGTGTAAGGGAAGCAAGAAAAAGAGCAAAGACGGCCCTAACGCCGCAATATTGTTGGCTTATTTCGCTTCAGAGATTGCTTACGCGAACAATTCTTGCTGTAGGCTATCTCTTCAATACAAACTTCGCGCATGATGTACCTTATGGTTCACCGTGAGCGAAGCTTTTTTCAAATTCAGACATTCGAAAGAAAAGCCATTCGATCCAGCCAATAGCTAAACAAATATATTTTTTTTTCTACATTGAAATGAATAGATAGCTACTACTGGTCCATTTACTAAATTGTTATGTAAAAGTTATTACTGCAATAGCCTTGTTTTAATAATCCGTCAATCCTCTCTCACCAATTAACACTTAACTTTTCATTATATCACAGTTATTGTGTAATGTGTGATTTTTTACGTAAACTAACAAGCATTCATGGCGCGTGACGTTGTTTGTGCTTGCATTATATTGAGTGGAAAATCGTCCGGAAAATTACTGTCTTTGATGCACTACAAATATCGCTATTGATTCTACATATCCCTAAAATAGTTACCTTTAATAACAGCAAAAAATGAAAAAGTTTACGTTCTGGTGATTTGTTGCCTCTTTCATTACGTAACTACAAGTACGTAGTTATTGATCAGTAAGTATATTTGCTTTGTACGAACCAGCGAGCATACGCAATAAATAAAAAAAATGAAATTATGGGGTTTTACGTGCCAAAACCAGTACTGATTATGAGGCACGCCGTAGTGGGGGCTCCAGAAATTTGGACCACCTGGGGTTCTTTAACGTGCACCTAAATCTAAGTACACGGGTGTTTTCGCATTTCGCCCCCATCGAAATGCGGCCGCCGTGGCCGGGATTCGATCCCGCGACCTCGTGCTCAGCAGCTCAACACCATAGCCACTGAGCAACCACGGCGGTTATACGCAATAAATATTCCTAAAGTTACTTTCATGTTAAAATTCGCTTAGTGTTCGCGCTCTTGCAACACAAGAAGGCGAAAGACGAGTTGCACATCCGTAAAGCATCACGTTTCCGTTTTCTGACGTTCACTCGTAATTATGAAATGAGACGTACGTACACAATGTTGCACTGTTAGCGTTTCATTTATTTTGGTTCGTCTTGTTTTTTGCCGCCGTATATTTCTCGCGTACCCTTTACCTACACGCCGTGGTAGCTTAGTGGCTTTGGTAGGTTGTACTGCTAAGCTCGCGGACGCGGGTTCAATTTCCGGCCATGGCGGCTTACATTTCAATGGAGGCGAAATGCATAGAACATACGTGTACATAGATAGAGGTGCAACAATAAAGAACCCCAGGCGGTCGAAACTACCGGAGCCCTCCAATACGGCGTTTCTCACAGCCATATTGGGATTTTTGGATGTAAAACCCCAGAAATTATCATTACTAATATTACCCTTTACCTGTGCTCTCAGTTCTTCATGATATATGAGCAAGTTCGACACGCTGAGATCGAGATTGGCATTCAACACGTTCTTATCGTCACACCCGGCCACACCATCAGAGGGATTTCTGGTCAAAAAATGCGGGTTTGCACCACACGTGATATTGTTGTTGTTAATCGCGACGTGAATGCAAGTATGTGAAGTTACTAATTCCATGACCGATCAGTCATCTTAGTCACACATTTGTGCCTTTCCACGCTATACTTTGGAATATATATCAACTGAACGAGATGCGAGAGTTACGCGGTTGTACTTATTTTTGGTACCGCGGCCCCCTCGACGGACACATTACGCTTCCTAAGAGCCTGTTAAGGATTTCGCCTTAATAAAGAAACAGGAGAGCGTGGGAGGCAGTCTTATAAAACAAATCGAATGCGTGAAATAAAAGAAAGGGGACGATAGGGTGCAAAAGCGTTAGCATGAGCTAGCCATGTCTTCCACGTTCTCCTGGTTGTCATCGCGATCTCCAGCTTATTTTCTTCTGCAGCACGTTCACGTTGCTCATTCCACGCATAACTAAATGAACTAAGCGCGCGGAATGCGTTACTCAAACAGCCGCATAAGCGTGGACCAAGCGAGCTAGAAGAAAATAGACAAAATACCCGTATTCACGGCCGGAAAACGCGTTCTCTGTGCGGTGAGTCACTGCGGTATTACCTTGCGGTGACGTGGTGCTTAAGATGTCCCAAATTATTGCGATGTTGGCTAATAGCAACCAAAATATCAGGCTCGTAGCAGACGCCCGCCGCCTTGGCGCGGCTTCCGCAGCGGAGAAAGCCCACGGGTCCGGTACAGCAGCGCCGCGACGCGGGAGTTCACACAAAAATGTCCTCGCTTCTCCCATGCATTCGTGCGGCGCTTTAGACACTCTCCCATATTCTAGGTCACTCTAGTATGGACACAAGCTGTCGTCGGCTTCATTGGCTAGGATGCGTGTCCTCGGGGAATGGAATGAGTCATCGTATATTGGCGCCCACGCGCTTGTTTCTACCTTGAGACAACATACGCGACCTGCCAGTGATGATCGGCGCACGCTCTAGGCCGCGTTATCGCTATCTCGTGAAACGCAAGCGACTCAGCCCGACTCGTCTGGCTAAGAGGCCGAATATCATCGATAGCGATGCGCGCGCCACAGGTATCCGCTTGCGCGACGCAAGCGCCGGCACTGCCATCTCTTGTGCCCTTCGCTGCTTACTATCACCGCGAGAGGAAACTTCAAGGTGCCGTCTTGTGTACATTTCTTTTTATAAATCAAAAAGTCACCGTTGTCATAGCCTTTGATGACGCGAAAAGACATTAATATTGATTACAATACAAACGCAATAGTAAAAAGTGCAAAATGTTGCAGAAAGTTTGCTAGTTTTGACCAATATTATTTCAAATAAACGTGTATTTATTAAAAATGATGGTTCAAAACACAAATGCCAGCACCACCCGAGAGCGATGCAAATGCTATGAGCGCGCGTTGTTAACAAAAGATTTCTATGGCCCCAAATGACAGGGAAAATGCGGCGTACGCATGCCTCTCGACCGCCGTTCCATATGGCCACTCATTACCATAATTCGCGCGGCTCGTCGCACCACAAATTATAGCGGCAAATCTCTGCAATGGCGGCCCCGCGCAACGTCACGGCACGTCAACTTGACGTTTACGAAACGGCCCTTCCTGTGACGCTCTTCACGGGATATTCCTTCAGCCAATCAACAAGCTGACATGCCGGCTATCTTGGAACGCCACCACATATTCGCTAAATTGCAGATGCATTGCACGGGTTTCTGCACGCTACCGTCCAGTTTCTTTTTAAAGCGCTAAAGTTGCAATAGATGTGCCACGGACCACAAAAAAGTATTAGTCGGTAAAATTTGCAGCTCCACGTCACGTTTCGTCATTATGACGAAAACGCAAAATTGCATTTTGCCAAACTTCCGTTTTCCGGCGCAAATTTCAAAACACCTGACCTCTGGACAGCCAATGAGACACTGAACATGGCGGATAATGGCGGCCGTGCAGTCGCCATGCGTGTCGAGAATAGAGTCTCAAGATCAGTGATGCCCAAGGAGGTTATATAACCTCCTTGGTGATGCCACGATCGTGAGTTCGCAGGTTCGAAGCCACCTGCGACGTGCGTTTTTTGTTATTACTTTGTCGCTGCTTAGTCTGGCAGTTTTCGGCCAGATGGAATATTCCGAAATGCAGGTCATTTAGTTACGGTTCTTGTTTCGTTTCTTCCTACTGTACCAACGTCTTCCTAAAAAATAGCTGGCTGGTTTCGTGAACATGCGAACGTGCTTCCAAACTTCTTTTCCACTTTAGGTTTCATTGTATGCAATTATTCGCGCAGTGCCAGTGTATCTGCCATCAAAACTAGCCTTCATCTGCCAGACCTATCATCAAGAAGGAAACTCGCCCGGTTATCACTCTTTCATAAAATGTACTTACTAACCCAGAAATAAAAAAATGACCTCTTAAAAAAAACCCCTTATATATCATCGCGAATCGACCACAACGTCAAGGTACAAGTACCAACTTGCCGCACAAACCTTTTCTTCAATTCATTCCTGCCCAAGACAGCATCCGAATGGAACTACCTCCCCGCCTCGGTCGCCAGCAATCCGGTTCATTCATCCTTTCAAACTGCTGTTTCTAACATTATATAAAGATTCACCACTCCTCTCTGTAACGCCATCAGGCATTGAGAGTATGTTAAATAAATAAATAAATAAATAAATAAATAAATAAATAATAAATAAATAAATAGGTGTAATGTATTTTAGACAAGGATAGGATAGGATAGGAATAAACTTTATTTGTCCAGCGGTTATGGCTGTTGGTGCCCGGGGCTAGGCAAATATTTATTTTTAAGGCGAATATCTATGAATACATTACTAAGAAATATTTTGCCTCTTCAGCTATGTCATGAGAAAGGCGTGTTTGTGCGACTCTTGTGCAGCTTGAAACTTACCACAAAAATAAGTAGTCTCCAGTGTGTGCAATTAAAAGACACAGAAGTAGGAAAGTTGGCTGCAGCCCCAGACGTAGTATTCTTACAAAGGAATACCTTTGAAGCTGTTTGACTTAGTATATTTGCATTATATCAAGGCAGGATTTTTGCGCACCTGACCTTAGGTGCAAATGAAGGCTGTCCGAATTATTGCAAAAGCTTGTTTGCCTAGTACAAACCGGTACCTCGAAACATAAACATTCTATCCTCAATATGCAGCGCACGTGTCTTATAAGTTGAACCCTTCCCATGTACCTTCACAAAATTCCAGAAATACTAAAGGTCTTCATATCCTTTTACCATGACGCACGCAGAGGAGTATTGGAAATTATGCGAAAAGACACCGGGACGTGTTATTGTAGCCTGTCGCGTAAAAATAGAGAACGATTCCAATCACAGACCACACCCTTTTTTAGTTATGCCCACAAAGATGTGCAAGAAGACATTGTTTTCGGCTACAATCACCAAAGTTGCTATAGCATTCTACTTGCCCTGTTCTTGACTAACTTCTTCCTTTTCTTCTTCTTTCTTCCTGACAACTCTATTGCTTCTATTACTTCTTCTTTGTGGGGTTTTACGTGCCAAAATCAGTTCTCATTATGAGGCACGCCGGATTAATTCGGCCACCTGGGGTTCTTTAACGCGCGCTACAAGCAAGCACACGGGCGTTTTTGCATTTCGCCTCCATCGACATGTGGCCGCCGCGGCCGGGATTCGATCCCGGGATCTCGTGCTCAGTAACGCAACAAGAAAAGAACATTCTCCTACCCTAAGTATAACATGTTTGAAAATTAAAGAAACATTCGGTGACCCATAGCGGTACGGTGGTTTTTGTCACAATCACGCCAGCGTCCACTGACACCATTTATCACTTTGTCTACTGCTTGTAAATAAAACACAAAAGTGTTGTTCCTTGTGCGTTAGTAGGACAATGGCAGCTGAACCTTTCATATGGTCCCACCAAGCCACACCTTCGCTTTTCTGCCATGATGCCACAGGACATATCAATTTCACCCTTGAATTTCGCCATTTCAGTTTCCTAGAAAGAATAGGGAGGTACACTACAGGAACAGGCGAAGTTTTGAAGTAGTCCTCAGATTTGAATAAAATTTCATAGGCAATGTTATTGTAGTTTGTTTGTTTACATATGTATTACATCTCACTGGTGATAATAATGACGTACTACATAATTGTGCAGTTCTTATACTTAGTACATCATGTCTCAGATGGCTGTCCTGAAAACTAACCATGTGTGAGCACTGCGTGACATTGGCTGGAAGGCCATTCATTAAAAAAAGTTGTGTGCAGAATAAAGAAAATATAGGTGTTCAATGACAAGACAGTAGAGGCTTGGGCTAGTCGGTACATACTCGATAGGGAAACAGCGCAAAAAAAAAGAAACGACAAGAAGACAAGAAGGGAGACACACACCAGCGCTGTCTGACGACTGAATACTTTATTCAGAAAGGAACACATATATACCAACAGAAAAAAGAAAAAGAAAGAAAAGAAGGGTATATCACTGCGCATGGGCAAAAAAAAGACATCGATTAGATTAGGATTTCCCGCGAATTATGACGTTTCCGGAGATATGTTAGTTCTACCTCAGACAAGGCCACAGACGACATGAGGCGGCTGCCATTGCAAGGAATGGTGCGTCTTGCGTCACCACTCCACTCCGTCTGTTGCCTTGTCTGAGGCAGAACTAACATATCTCCGGAACCGTCATAATTCGCGGGAAATCCAAATCTAATCGGTGTCTACTTTTTTTTGCCCATGCGCAGTGATATACCTTTATTTTCTTTCTTTTTTCTTTTGGTATATATGTGTTCCTTTCTGAATAAAGTATTCAGTAGTCAGTCATCGCTGGTGCGTGTCTCCCTTCTTGTCTTCTTGTCGTGCTTTTTTTTTGCGCTGTTTCCCTATCGAGTGTTGAATGACGCCGTCGCCGTCAAAAGTTTACGCGGCAGAGGTTCAATCTGCGAATAAGTTCATTTTCAACGCAGCCACGTCCGCAGCCAGTAAAACTATGCAAAAATTACTCGAGACCAGTATACGCTGTAAATCCGAATACCAAGATGCGTGCCTAAGCCGTAGAAATAGAAATATTTTTTTCGCTCCCGGCGTTCGAAAGCTTTTGACGCTGACTATACGTTCTGAAGGCGAGGCTGCTTTTGAGCTTATACGTGATGACAAGCGTCGTGCTCTTGATGATGGAATATTGGAGCGTAGAACTTGTGCAAGGTCAGGCGACTTCACTGACGCAAACCTAGGGATAGAATCTCAGCATGCTTTTTGTTTATTAACACTGATGATAAATGAATAGTCACAGTAAATGAATGTATACTGTCTGATTCTGGACAGACTCGAGTGTAATGCATACGTTCTATATATCACTGAAGGTTCCATACTAATTCCATACTGCGCATTCCTATTCGAATTTTGGCCTGCCTTGCGCCTACCCAGTCTTTAGCAAGAAGAAGAGGTATACAGGCAATTGCTTCTTGGGATGTAACCGAGGCCATGGCAGATGTGATTAGTAATGCGGTATATGTATGTGAGTAGGCTGACTGGGATTATTACGCGAAGTGCGCCAACGTACCTACGTTAAGTCACAGTAGAAATTACAGACCCCTTGATTGTATATATATTAAAGTCATCCGAGAGTGTCTCTCCTAAAAAAGTTATAATTTTAATAATAATAACGTTATCAGCACTTCCAAAAGAAAGTGACTGTACAGGTCAAGTCCATCTTTCTCGGGCGTTCATTTCACCTAGGTACCATCGCCTGCCTCATGCCCTTTATATTTTTAAATCTGCGCCGATGACGTAACTTATGTTGCGGAACAAAAAAGAAATACCCTTTCTAAAGAATGAATCATCACAGCTTCCCGACAAAGCGCAGTACGTTGGCGCAAGTCGTCATTTGTGATAACGATAAGAGCGAGAGCCCGTCGTTAAAAATGGCTTGTCACTCCCGGGTTTTTTTTTCAAGGACGCGACTAACCGGTAGAAGGATAATCCTGACCTTGGCATGATGCTTACGACCTTTCTGGTTCCGGGCGAGCGCGTTCTTTGGGTATATCTCAGGCGCTTGGCATCGAAAGGCTTAAGCCTTTAAACAGTGAAAGGCTTTCAGGGTCACTTGGGTAGCTGCCCGGAAAGCGCGGACAATCAGTCCCCTTTCAGCACACGGGCTCTGAACCAAGACACATATTTGTGAGAAAGGGGCTCCTATATTACCCATAGCGAGAAATGTATCCACAAATTACACCTCATTATCCCGATGTGTTTATGAGCCGCACGCTGCTGCCTGTATTCCGTATTATGACAAAAAGATATAGTTTCTGTAGTGTCAGTAGCCTAAACGTAAAACAGAAAATTGAAGTCATCACATTAACGGTCATGTATCATAAATTGCAAGAAGGAAAACTAAAACTGTACTTCATAATACGCAATGCAAACTTTGATGCATGTGATTAATTTCAATTTCCTATCTGTTCCAGGATAGAAATATGTTGTTCTAATGGTAAACACTGTTTATTTAGCAAAATTTCATAAGAATTTTGTCCTTCAACATGTATTCCTGTTGGTCATGCACATATTTCTCTATCAAATATATGATCGAAACGTCACTAAGCTAGTCGAATTTTGAATCATTTAAAGTTAAACTGGTTTCTCCACATGTAGGTGAAATGCCGTAGGCATTTGAGAATGTAATAATACGCAATCTTTTGTTTGCATAAACATCCTGACTATAGGCACGTAATGAAATGCTCAAATATATTGCACGGCTTCGTCTTTTCGCAGCACATTCATCCACTGCATTGATAAAACAATGCACTTTTTTAACGCGCGAGTCCAAAAGTACATAGCAACTGATTTAACAAAGCGATATAAGTTTCAAGAGCTCGTTGATCAAGTTGACATTTGAGCAAAGAAGACGTGAGACTTTCGTGCACAGACAAAATAAGCGGCGATGAGCGACAACTGATTAGTTATTTCAGAAGGAAAAACTGAGTTTACCTATGTAGTGTTAAACTATGTAGCTTTAAATAATGCACATATTTTATCATCGACGGATAGGGGTCATTGGAGACCGCTGGGAGAGGCCTTCGTCCTTGCCATGGACATAAAGATAGTCTGATGGTGATGATGATGATGATGAAACATTGCCGGAGGTGACCGACCCCCATCCAAGAAATACTTTTTACATTTTAATAATTTATTTATTTGCGCCGTCAACGCTCGAAGGCATTACGGAAGGGAGTGGGTTGATCAGGCTAAACAAATAATGCAATAATTAAAAAGTAACTTTTTAATCATATAATTTTAGCTGGTGGTAAGTGGAAAAAACTTCAGTGCGCACCGGGAAGGCAGCTTTACAATTATACATATTACATGATATTACAAAGAATTAAAAAGGAACATAGTAAGTACTTAACAAATTCAGACTACACAACGTATAGGCTGGTTGATGTTGCATGAAACTTGCGTTACTATTAGTACTGTTTAGGATTTATTTGGGGAGGCGATTCCATACAAAGGCTGTGCGAGGCCAGAAAGAGGTTAAAGCAAGTTAATGTGACTAAATATGATACGTATTTTGTACAGCTGATCAATACGATGCGATATATGTTGTGACGGGGATACAGTCGGACCCGGATATATCAAATGAACTTATAACTAATTATTTTGTATATCGAACAGCTGTAAAATCCCCTTGAAAATCCTATGCAAATGTATCGGGCTGGTGCACGCGTAAGTAGAACACCGGTTCACCAACACATTCGATATATCGAACGCGGCGCTACGCAGAAGACCTCATAGTGCACTTCGTTGTGCACTTTGAGGTATTCTGGCACCTGGGAGAATAGAATGTGCAGTCAGTAGAGCTCCGTCGAGCTGTTCGGTTAGCCCGCATGCTACCTTGAAAGTCAACATTTCTTCTATCCGATTTTAGAGGCGTCGTCATGTGGGTTGAGTGCCTATTCGTGAGTCCATTTTCCGCAAGCGATGGCCGCTGCAAGTGTAAAGAAAAGAATCAGCTTAAACTTTTCAATCAAGTTGAAAGTGATCCAGCAATTTTTGTGCGGGTAAATAAAGTGTGCTTGCTTTTTTCCCCCCGAGTTGAGTGCAGTAACTTAGCGGCTCTCGGACGCACCAATCGGTGAGCCACCGTTTGCCTCAGGGCCTAATATTTTGTATATCGAATTACCTATATATGAAATTTTTGTGTGATTCCCTTCAGATTCGATACATCCGGGTTCAACTGTATCAGTTTAGGGGTTACAAATTAAGGCTTAGTTTTATTTGAGGTTAGAGTAGCTATTCGATCATAAGTTGAACATATAAAACAAGTGGAATAATTTTGAGTTCGAATGAGGTAATAAATATAATGGAATTTCACACATTGGATGCATACTCAAATTTTGTTCCTATTAGTGCTTTCTATAGTAGTAACCTGAGATAGGATGGTGGCATATTATAAATGTAGTGGAGAAAATAACCCAACGTTCGATCTGCATTGCTACTAATGTCGATATACCAGGTGAGATTAGCGGTAATAGGTTGACCAGGTAAGAGTAGTGGTATTATGAACATGTAAATACATTTATGAATATGCAGGCTCTAACTCCGTGTTGTTAAGTAAGTACGTCGAAGAGCTGTTTTGAATGGGAGTTGCTCAGATGATGTTGCTGTTGCGTCTGGTGTGCCGCAAGTCTCGGTGTTTTTTTTAATGCGAAAACATTATATGCCCCATTACGCGAAAATCCGACGTTGTAGTCGGCGGCGTGACCGAATGACGCTACCAAAAACGGCGGTCGGCAAAGAGTATAAGCGCGTCAAAAAATGCCCGAATTGACGACAAATTTAGCAGGGAGGTTCATGTAAATCAAGTAAATTAATCCCTTTGAAAAGAAAAATAGGTAAATTTTGATTTGTGGGTGGGAATCAAAACCGGGACTCCGGGGCGCGGAGGAGACCCGCTCCGTCTCTTGTGGAGAGCGGACGTGCTTTACATGCGCTCCGCAAACTTAGTCCCCTACGACCGGATCAACTCATCCTAGCCATCCGAATTTAGTATCATCAGCCTGCGCTTCTCGCCTGGAACCTGCCGATACCAACTTTTACCAGTTTGAACCACCACATCAAGAGGCAAGTGCATCTCTTTTCCTGATCACGCTGCGCTGAGGCTTAGCCTCGCTGTGCAGCAGCCGCCGACACCGACCGCAGCAAGAGACGCAGCTGCGCACAAGGGCCATCCGTCGCGTCGGCGCCTCGACAGCGGCATGCAACCAACTGTAATAGAGGTAGAAGAAATATCACCCTCGGAACTAACCTCTAACGGCTGGTAATCAGCGCACGACTCACAACTCCCGCCCCACCACTACTCCGAATTCTGCCACGGCCGAGAAAGGCAAACAGCCATCTACGCCTCAAGCTCTGGCGGGGCACCGGCCCCGGCCACCTCAACTCTCTGCCCTACGCCACCCCAAGCTACCCATCGGCGATCATAAAATCATCCTCCGTCCCCGTGGCGGCCTCAACCTTCGGACCGTGACAGGCGTTGCGCTTCGCGATGCCATTCTGCAAGCAGCCCGCCTCGGACACCAAGAGGCCAAGCCAGACATCGTAATAATCAACACCCTCCAACACCTCGTCCTTATCAACACTCCCGACCCGCAACGCCGACTCCACTACCTCGCCATCAAGTCTGTACTCATCAAAGACACCGCCTACGACTACTCCTACCAAGTGGCCCCGGAAGACTGCGCCCGCAGTGTGGTCCACGGGGTCCCTCTCGCCCACTCTTACGAAGACATTCAGGATCGTCTCAATCACAAGCGGAACCCTCCCATCCTCGTTTTAGACGCATTGGCTCGACGGAGTCCATCATCCGTTTCGAACAAGACTGGGCTCCCAAGCACATCTACTACTCCTCGGTACTCTATAGGTGCTACCTCTTCAAAAAGAATATCGAGCATTGCCTTAACTGCGGCGCATTCTGCCACCGCGCGGATGTGTGCCCGGCTCCCAAGCAACGCCGCTGCCCCGGCTGTGCCTAAGTAGACCCCCCCCCCCCCGACGACCACGCCTGCACGCCGCTCTGTACGATCTGTAGCAAAGCACACCTGACGGCGGACAGAGCCTGCAAGACCCGCTACCGCACCCCATACCTCGTCAAGAAGAGGTACTGGGATGCCAAGGGAGCCGTCGAGGCAACCGCCAACCAGGCTCTCACCAATCAAGCTCCACCCCAACAACGCGGCCGCTCCATGACCCGCAAGCCCCAGGCCCTGCAGCTCACCCTGGAGTCCCTCCCGGTGCTGCAGCCTGCCACACTGAGACAGCCCTCCAACCGTACCAAGCCTATGGCCCGATCCCACTCCTGGACCGGCCTCAGGCAATCCCTCCAACCGTACCAAGCCTATGGCCCGATCCCACTGCTGGACCGGCCTCAGGCAATCCCTAGTGATTGCCTGAGGCTGGTCCAGGAGTGGGATCGGGCCATAGGCTTGGTACGGTTGGAGGGCTGTATCTGTCCTCCTGAGACCACCTGCACATGAACCCGGCCGCCACACCAGTGAGGTGAGCTGGCATGCGTAGTCTCCCAGGTCTCCGCCAACCCCCTGTGCGAGCTGTGCATGTCCACGCACAGCTCGCCTCCCTCCACAAGGCCAACTCGAAAGCCGCTGCGGAAGAGATTGTAGCGCCCACCGACGCCGCAGCGCGGAGCGCTTCGTTTGGCGTTCTCAGCCGGTGCCTTGGCGCCGGCTATCAAAGAAAGAGAAAAATAAAGAAGCGCAGCGCGGTGCCGTTCCAAAAGCCAGCCACGCTGGTCGTCGCAGCCCCGTCGCTCGGCTCGCCGCCTTCGCCCTTCTGAGTAGGGACGACGGCACGACTCGTACAGCCGCCGTCACGTCCCTTCTACAAGATAACCTCCTGTTACAGTGGCTAGAATAGGGGAAGTGTGATTACCGCCCGGCGACTCCTATGGCAACTGCCGTCGCCGCCTTGTGATGCATCCGCCGGGGGGCGCTCGCACTCGTTTATACGTCGAACTGAGCGCCCGATACGCGAGTTCCTCTCGCTTTTCGTTGGAAATTCTTGTGCGAAGTGATGTTTCGTGCGGTGCTGACAAGTGCTCAGGGATGAGCCGCCGTCAAAGTCACTGTTTCGTGCTTGGCTGCATGACTACATGGTTACAAATCGTGCAAAACGAAGAGCGAGCATCCAAAAAAGAGAGAGAGGAAAAAAAGCACTTGAAACTTCGCAGGACGATCATGAGAACCATGAAAGTGAATGTGCATTGTGTTCAGTTACACCCCATCATGGTAAATATTAAATACAGTGGCTATAGTAGTTTTAAGTGTGTTAATCGACTTAGTATGTATGCTTTCCTTGCTTTGCAAGAATGTTGCTTAAAATATTTTATTCTTGGTTCTTCACTCATGTTTTCTCTCGGTTGTGCACAGTTGTTAATTATTGGTTCTCTTTTGTGTATGCGCTGCGTCGAAACCGGTATTTCTACCTTTGCTTCATGCGCATTACCATTATATGAGGGCTGCAGTAATTTTGTCTGTATTATTTGTTGATGCCCCGTGCTGCTGCTTTGCAATGTAAGAGGCGAGAACCTATTAACTTGAGCGCTTAATTTTTGTCCCTGGTCGCGGGATCGAATCCCGGCCACGGCGGCCGCATTTCGACGGGGGCGACATGCGAAAACAGCCGTGTACTTAGATTTAGGTACACGTTAAAGAACCCCAGGTGGTCCAAATTTCCGGAGTCCCCCACTACGGCGGACCTCATAATCAGATCGTAGTTTTGGAACGTAAAACCCCATAACTAGCTTAATTTTTGTTCCTGTGTTATCCCCATTGAAACTGGGCAAGCAAAGGAATCAAGAATTCTAATGTTCTCATCATTATTTTAAATGCACCATGAGTCTTTGTCGGTGTTTTCGTCAAATGTGTTCTGTTTATTTATGTTCCTTTAACCTAACCTGTTTTTTTTTATTCTTGTCAAGTATATGGAGTTCTGTTTGTTCGAAACGCATTGAAATTAAAAGTTTGTTATGAGCGACGAGCTCGAAACTAATTATGTTTCCTCGTAACATTTATTGAAGCGACACTTTACAGTACACGGCAACACAGTGATTGATAAAAATTATCAATAATTGCACCATATTTCGCTTATAACATCCAAGTTTCCAAGAAATCGTGTAAACGTGAAAATATTGAGCGAGTCAAGGCAACTTTCTATGTAACATAATCATCGGTGCATTCCAATTAAGGGCAGTTACATATATTAAGTGAAATCCAATTGCATCTTTCTTTAACGAGCAACTCGGGGACTGAATTCATATTTGCAAGCAATAACAGTTGTTTTCGTTCAAGCGTGCGTTTATAGACAGTAATTTGCGCGTAAAATAAGGCCGCAGTGAAGCAAAACTCGAGGCGCGTCTGCGCGGCCTCCGAGGTAAACATGTCAAGACGGCCAAGATCTCGCGAGCAAAAAACGTGTTATAGGCGAATATATAGGGCGCATATGTCGCTATTATGCTGCTGCGATCTTCGCGAACACGAGCGGCTGAGCAAGATGTACCATTCGAGGTAAAGAAAGGAAATTCGCATCGCGAATCGGGGCGCTTATCCGGCTAGTCGATCGTCGGGCCTGGTCGGGCGACGTGAATGCAAGCGTGAGCGCCGCCTTGCGGCTGCATCTCAAACGCTCACGCGAGCGGCGGGGCCTTCGGCACACTTCCCTATTCTAGCCACTGTACTCCTGTGTACCAAAGAAGTTACTGCAAATTTTGCTGCTTGGGCAAGATACATACTGGGTGGCTTAACTATCATGCACCAAGATTTAAAAATATGCAAATGTCACGTAGCTGGACAGAACCAAGGTAATGTTGTCTGCCGTCGCTTGGAGATACTCAGATTATACTTTTTGCATTCCGCCTAATTACGTAATTATTTTCATACTTGATTATTCAACTTTTCTATTGCTAAATTGGATAAAAAGTGGGAGGTAGAGAATTGTATAGCAACATGGAAAACTGCCGCGACAGCTTTCTGTTGCTCAAGACGTGATGCGTAAAAGTGTTTTCCGAGCGTGAAAGAAACCCGAGAACACCCGCAAAATTACCGCGCGTCTGGCCGCTCGAGGCACTTTACGTGTATTCGTGGGCTTCTTTCACGCTCGGGAAAACACTTCTACGTAGCGCGTATTGAGCAATAGAAAGCTGTATCGGGAGTTTTTCATGTTGCTCTACAATTTTCTCATTGACAGTTTTAATATAATTATAATATTTGAGAAGTGGGTTAATAATTAAGACTAATTATGTAATTAGGCGGAATGTAAAAAAATAATCTGAGTATCTCCAAGGGACGGCAACAACATTACTATGGTTCTGTGCAGCTACGTGACATTTGCGTATTTTTAAAAATCTTTGTGCACCCTGTATAATACTGCTATTTCCTGTGCAGATGTGTGCCTGATTTTCAAATTTGTTCCATCCTGGCTACTGATTTCTTTTTTTTAAATGCGCGTGCGGTGTATATTACACGCTTGCATGTTTTTATTCAACATTTTTTCCATTGTGGGAGTGTATGAGAGCGTAAGCTTCTGGGATGGTTATCCCCTATTAAAATTATTGAGCTGCTTCATGCACAATTTTTTTCGTATTGGGTCTTTGCAAAAAAGAAAAAAAAAGGTCTGTGGGATTATTATGTGGTGGGTGTAAGTGTACTTGTGGACAGGCTGTAGCATGCATTGTCAAACACGCTTACATTGGCACATTCTCATGTGCAATTTATTAAAAAAGAAAGTCACCTCTTTTTTTTTAGATCATGCAAGAGCCACTCAGTCCTCAATGGACGAAAGCCAAATGAATAATATACATGGTGTATTTTAAGTGGAATTGGAATAAAAAGGCATTTTCTCAGGTTTTCATCAGTAAACTGTATTAGTGATGTTGTAATCCAAGATAAGACGCCTTCCTTCGTCGCGCCTAATAAATTCCTATTTGAAAGAGTTTTTACATAGCTGATGTGCATTCTCATCTTAAGTTCTAGCCATGAACAGCCACTTTGCTCTAGTGCGTTGCATATCGCAAGCTTGCGCCGTTTCATTTCTTAATTTATACCGCGGCCACACTGAATTCGCGCAACAATGCTTGAATGGTTTTCAGAGTGTGAATGGAAGCAGCGATAAGCATGAAAAACAACAGTTTCCAGTGCAGTCACTATTATCATCTGATCGAGGTGTAGCACGCAGGCCAATGCATTTTTTTTAAATGCTAGGATGAACGGCTAGACCGGGCGAAACAAATTGTGCGCGCGAGCGGAACTTGAGTGCGCTTTGAGTGCTGCCCGATCGATCCGTGTTCACGTCATTTGCGCCCTGCGTAAGATACCTTCATGTTAGCGAAGCATTAAGCCTGGCATACTTATCACTGTAATCTGAAATAACGAATTTCCTGCGCGCTTTGAGTTTTACTCACTCCATTATGAACGAAAATTTAGGGGAGGCAGAGCAATGTCAAGCCGCCGGCGCCGCTAAGCTGGGACCACTGACAGCGGCGCCATCTATCTGCTCGCAGCAGAGCTACTCGGTGCGCCCGCGCGCTGCCGAACATAATCTGGACGCTCGCGCGCGCGCAGTGTCAACACCTAAATGTTCTTACACCATGCTCTCCTCAGACCTGGAGCTCCGAAGCCGCACGTTGCCCAACGCCGCTCCGACAATGCCTGATGACGCCACCCAGCAAGGCGCGGCCCAATCTCCGTCGGTCGTCGTGTCAAGCGTGCTGCGCCAACGCGATCCTGCTTTCTTAGCGGCAACGATGAACATGACGTAGAAGATTGGCTGTCGTCGTTTGAAAGGGTGAGAGCGCACAACAAGTGGGACGACGCTACGAAACTTCACAACATCCTGTTCTATACTTCACAGATGTCGCGAACCTCTGGTTTCGGACTTCGCCACTTGGACTACTTTCAAGACGAGCTTCGCGGAAGTGTTCGGTCGCCCCGCAGTGCGCAAGCTTCGCGTTGAACAGCGTCTACGCGGGCGGGCGCAGCAGCAGGGCGAAAACTTCACGAGCTATATCGAAGACGTCATTGACTTGTGCAAGCGCGTGAATCCTTCCATGACTGAGCAAGACAGGATCAAGCACACCATGAAAGGCATAGACGACAACGCCTTTCAAATGTTGCTGGCTAAGGACCCGCGCACTGTGTCTGAACTCGTTAGCCTGTGCCAGAGCTTCGATGAACTACGTAAGCAACGCGTCTTAGCTCGGCGGCAGACGTCAACAGACGATTCCCTCGCCGCGTTGACCATCGGCGGCGACCACACGGCACTCCTATAGCCCCAGATCAAGGAGCTTGTGCGCGAGGAAGTTGCTCGACAGCTTTCGTTCTTCGCGGCCACGTCAGCGCCTACGCACTACCTGACTCCTACCTGACTACTAGGAGCAGGTCACCGAGGCTTTGCCGTCTGCCTGCCAACCGACTCCTGTCGCCGCGCCGCTATCATTTGCGGTGTCGTCTGCCTCTCCGCCAACTCCTGTCGCCGCGCCACTGACGTATGCGGATGCCGTCATGAAGCCACGTCCTCTGTCGGTATCGACCCCTCAACCACCAGTTCAACCGCCACTGGCGCCGCTTTTCGGGGTACAGCCGCAGTACGCAAATCCTTGGCGCACTGCAGACAATCGACGAAGCTGCTACGCTTGCGGGATTCCGGGTCATGTTGCCCGCTTCTGTCGCCGGCGTTTCGCGGCACCCGCAAGTGCACCGAGATATCCGGGTTACTCCTTCCGACCTCCTCATCGCACGCAGCCCGAACGAGAACTTGAAGCATACGCCCGTGATCGTCAGCCGACTTCCGATGTCCAACCTTTCATGTCTCGTCGGTCACCGTCACCGTGACGCCGTTCTCTTTCGCCTATGCGTCGCCGGTCAAGTGCTCTTGAGGCGGAAAACTGATTGCCGCAGCTTCTGAGGCACGAGCTGCGCCGTCGTCCACCTGTCTGTCCTCGCTTGTCCCCGGCCAACGTTATTGACGTGTTTGTTGATGGTGTACGAACTTTCGCGCTTGTGGACACTGGTGCCGCTATTTCCGTAATTATCCATAAGTTTTGCCGCCCCATCCGTAAAGTGACGACGCCACCTTCAGGGTTTTCTCTCCGTACTGCGAGCGCACAACATATTCAACCCGTTGCAGCATGTACGGCTAGGGTGCTCATACAGGAGGCAATGTACAGCGTTGAGTCTCTTGTGTTGGCTTCGTGTTCTTATGATCTAATTCTTGGGTGGGATTTTTTGTCACGTCATCACGCCGTTATCGACTGCGCTCGTGCTCAGCTAGAGCTCTCTGTCTTTTGCGAGACGCCTTCCGCCCATGTGCTCGCTCCTGGTGATAGCAAGCTTGTCGTCACCGCCGATACTGACCTGCCACCTCACAGTGTCGTCATTGTTCCCGTTTCCTGCGCCGCCCTTCCCGATGCCACCGTTCTGTTCACGCCATTTGAAATATTTCGTCGCCGCCACAATACGTCACTGCCATTCGCCATCCTCGCGCTTCCACAGGATAATCCCGGACTTCTTGTCTGCAACCCCAACTCAGGCCCTCTGACTTTGTACCGTAATGAAACACTTGGCCACGTCCAACCTGTTGACGCGGATGTTATCGTGCCCTTCGATCCCTCCGAGCCTGAGACAAACCATCAGCTGAACGCCCTGACACCTCACCTAGCGTCCGACGCCGTGCCCGGCTGGTAATCCACACAGAATATGATAGAGCCATCTTTCTTTTTGACAAGTACAACAGGAGAGGACCAGGGGCTGCAAGAAGGCGTGATGACTCCGCGCTGAATCATGTCGTCCACCTGTTCTGTAATAACACGACGCTCCGTAGGTGACACACGGTAGGGGCGCTGTCGCAAAGGAGCGTGAGTCCCAGTGCCAATCGTGTGAACCACTGCATTAGTTCGGCCTAGTGACGCTTGCGGTAAATCAAACGAAGTGCGCAACTCGCGCAGAAGGGCAAGAAGCTGCGTCCGTTCAGCCGTAGCGAGGTCGCTGTCGATGGAACGGCGAAAAGTATCTGAGGGCACGGCGTCGCCCAGGTGACCGGTGACGCCCAGGGACTGTTTGAAGGCTGTACAACGCCGCGCTTGAGCATGTCATCAACCTGATAATCAATTACGCGGCGCTCCGAGGCGGATACCCGATAAGGGCGTTGGCGTAGAGGTGCATGACTGCCGGTATCTATTTGGTGAAAAACGGTTGATGTGCGACCCAAACCGGAAGCAGGGCTGTCAAAAGAGGCGCGGAACTTTTGCAGGATAGTGAGCAGCTGGCTTCTTTGTGAAGATGACATTTCATCGTCGATGGAGCGGTTGAAAGCGTCGAGGAGGGACTGATCAACCGCAGGGTCACAAGAAAGTGCACTAAGGTCCGTAGGAGTAGAAGCCGCAGGAGCGTCAAAGATGCAAAAGGTGTCAACCGGCTGAACAAGGCCTAGGCATTCGCCATGAAATAAAGGTAAAGGGCACGCCGTGGGATTGTCGACGAGCATCTTCAAGGCGCCACTGCGAAGAGTAAGGAGAACAAAGGGCAGCGGAGAACATTTGCGGCGAAGGAACACTTCAGAGGGCGTAAAGAGAACAGTGCCATCAGAAATAGCGGCGCACGACACAGGGACAAGCAGGGAAGAGCACGGAGGAACGTCATTCTCTTCGAACATTAACAGTTTATCACTAGAAAGGTGGTTGTCGATTGTCTCAAAATCGTGAAGCGGAGAAAGTTCAAGTTCGGCGCGGCAACAGTCAATAGCGGCGTTGTTATTTGCAAGAAAGTCCCAGCCTAATATAATGTCATGGGAACACGAGGGCAGCACGACGAATTCGACGCTATACAGAACTCCTTGAATGAAGACTCGAGCAGTACAGGCAGCGAGAGGCGTAATGTTTTGAGCGGTCGCGGTTCGAAGGGAGAGGTCGGATAAAGGCGTCCGAACTTTTTTAGTATGCGACACAGTTTGGCAGAAATTACAGATACTGCGGCCCCTGTATCGACAAGTGCCAGGACGGCGACTCCTTCGACATACACTTCAGTTACGTTGGCTGGAGAGGGACGAGGACTTGAGCATATCGACGTAGACGCAGTTCGTGCCTCGGGAACTGCGGCCATCAGTTTTCCTGCTCGGTGGGTCCGGCACGGTGACGCATCGGAGAAAGCGAGCGACGACGTGGAGATGGTGAGCGGCGGGTAGGCGCAGGTGAGCGATCAGAACAAAAGGAAGAGGTCGGAAGGTTGGAACGCGAAGACGAAAATTGAGCAGGGAAAGGTGGCGCTCACCAGATGTTCGGGAAAGGAAGCATGCGACGACGGCAATGGCGCGCCACATGACCAGCACCACCAGAAGCAAAACATATTGGACAGTCATCGAAGGTGCGCCATTGTTGGGGGTAAGCTCCGACTCGTGGCTGAGAAGTCGGAAAACGCTGTCGATCTGGTAACGGCATAGGAGGCAGCGAAAAGGTCGGTAGTCGATGCATAGCGGGCGGCGAGAGCGTTTGTGGGCGAGGTCGGGCAACTGCTTCTGCGTACGTGAGAGGTGCAGTGACTGGCATCGGTTCACGTGCTGGAGGAATGGCTTGCAAAACTTGCTCCTGGATGAAGTCGCGGATCGTAGGTGACAAAGCGGGTGGTGGTTCCGGGACGCAAGACATCAAAGATAGCTGGCGAGCGACCTCTGCGCGAACGAGTTCCCGAATCTTCAGAAATAGGGTAGCATGGTCGTCGCTGACACCAAGGCTGGACACACAGTCGGGGGGCGCAGGGGGACGTCTGGTGTGAAGCTGTTGCCTGCGCAACTCGTCGTAACTCTGACACAATTCTATCACTTCAACGACAGTGCGAGGACTCTTCGATAATAACATTTGGAATGCGTCGTCCTCAATACCCTTCATTATATGTTTGATCTCCTCCTCTGACATCGATGCGTTCACCCGTTTGCAAAGGTCAACAATGTCCTCAATGTAGCTCGTGAAATTCTCTCCGATCTCTTGGGATCGTGTGCGCAAACGGTGTTCTGCACGGAGCTTTCTTACTGCTGGCCGACCGAAAACTTGGGTAAACATGGTCTTGAAGACTAACCATGTAGTGAGGTCGCCTTCATGGTTTAGAAACCATAGTTTCGCAACGTCCGAGAGATAGAATGCTACGGTTATCAACTTGGTAGCATCGTCCCAATGGTTATGGGCACTCACTCGCTCGTATGAGGAGATCCAATCTTCAACGTCTTTTTTCATCTGTGCCGGAGAAGATAGGGGGATCTCGCAGACGCAAGGCGCCGGCACCAACCAGGGTGGGCGGTGCCGTTGGAGGAGTTGGAGGAGTGCCGCTTGCGTCCTCGGGCATGATGGGGGTAGAGTGCGACTCCGAAGTTCCAGGGTGGTCGAAACCCAGCACCCCCACCACTTGCTAAGAGGTTTATTAGCAACGTATGCAGGCGAATGGGTATCAGTCACAAGCGTTCGGCCAAGGACAGCAACCACGAGCTCATGCCGGTGGCGATGCTGCTGAGGCACAGGTTACTCTTCTTCATTACAGGGATTTCAACGCCCCGCGCATGGCCTGCGGCTACCCAACGGACATCCCCAAGGGGCACAGGGTATGGCTCGCAGCTCAACAGGCCGGCTTCTCCCTTCTCACAAATCCCGCCACCCCTACTCACACCGGAAACAGTGTCTGCGCAGACACTTCTCCCGACCTCACCTTTACCCCCCGCCTACCTCACGCTGCGGGGTGTAACACCCGGGAGAATCTAGGTAGTGTACTAGTGACTTCAATAATGTAGAATAATAATGACTTCAATAATGAATGTCAATAATGTAGAATGTACATTAGTACATTCTACATTATTGACATTCTCCTACAAGCAGGCCCAGCATGCAGACCGGCTCGTGGTGCTACCATCACGAAGTGGGACTCGTTCCGCACTTTCCGAACAGCCCGCACTCTACACACCATCTCAGACCATAGCCTCCTATATTGCTGGAGGCGCGCGTCGTTTTGCGATGTATTGTACGGGTTGGGCAGATGAAAGTGTAACCGGATGAGCCGCGTGAACTAACAGCGGGGGTGGTGCAGGGAGTCTCAGGGCTTCCGCGTAGGTCGCACGGCGGTGTTCAGACGGTGCAGATGCGGTGTAAGCAAGAGGACAGGTGGACCGGAGCGCTCCGTGAACTTCGTCTTTTACGACACTCTCAATAGAGCTCACCGCCGCTTGTGACGTGCCGAAAGCCTTCTGTATTCGCTCACGACAATGCGGATGAGTTCGCGGAGGTGGTCATCGTTGCTTCTGGTGGCCGTGAATATATCGGTGGTGGATGTCATGTTCACTTATACCGCTCGTAGAAATTTGATCGTTGCTGAAGCATCTTCTCCATACTTACAGTCTCCGATAAAAATTCGGCGACAGTCTTCGGAGGGCTCCGCACAAGACCAGCGAAGAGCTGCTCCTTCATTCCTCGCATCAGATGACGCAACTTCTTGTCCTCGGTCATTCCTTAGTCTGCTCGTCTGAAGAGGCGCGTCATATCTTTGACGAACGTGGTAACACTTTCGTTGGGAAGCTGAACGCGGACCTGGATTGCTCGTTCGGCTCGTTCGCGGCGATCAGCACTGGTGTCGAGTAACTGACGGCGGAACTCACGCCACGACGTCAGTTGCTGCTCACGGTTTTGGAACCATGTGAGCGCGCCGTCTTCCAGGCAAAAGTAGACGCTTCTAAGTTTCGTTGCGTCGTCCCATTCGTTGTATTCGGCCACGCGCTTGAAGTCGGCCATCCAGTCTTCGACGTCTTCGAAGACCTTGCCATGGAACGACTTTGGAACCCGTGGGTTCTGAAGTGCGTACCGGTTCGTCATTGCGGCGCTTTCCATACCGGTTGAGGTGGTCTGAAGCGCTGCGGGGTCTTCAGGAAGCAGTCCCCGGATCCTGCGGCTGGCCCAATGGACCGCCGTATCGATTGGCACTGGGGTAGTGGTGCCACTGCCAGAAGGAGTCTGCGACATAGGTGAGGAATACCCAGCATCTCCACCACTTTGTCACGTGCCTTGTGAGAGAACGGGCGACGCGACGTTTATTGAGGGTAGCGCCTCCTGAAAAGCACGGCGCTGGGAGCTGGCTATCGAGCGGTTTGGTTTGGTTTGGTTTGGTGCCTATAGAAATAGCACAACCCACTACGGGGGATTGGCCATGAATCGGGCGCCAGTCGGAAGAAAAATGAAGGATACTTAAATCGGATTTTCTTACTTAAGAATGAGATAATAAATGAATTCTAATCGTTAATATTAATTTTCATGCTATAGCATCTTAAAATTTGCAGCAAATATTTTTGTTGTCTTGTGAAACAAAATTAGCATGGCAGTCGCCTTGTTTCTATTACAAAATTAAATATGGCATCACATACTTTCCTATAACAGTGTCCTAGTGCCGACGCCCCCAGGGATAGAATGATAGGTAGCGTAATGGTCAATCCAAGCTGGCGGAGGGGACCTTCTAGAAGTCGTTTTCTATGCATGGTGAACCTACGATACTCAGCTACAAGTGAGTGAGTACGAACTTTATTTAGGTCCTGAGGAGAAAGAATTAAAGCGGGGCCGGAGGCCCCGCCAATCTATCCGGTGGCTCCACCCAGGTCGGGGCCGGTAGACATAGTCCTTCGGCGACGGCCCGGGCTCTCTGGACAGCGTTGAGCTGAGCGATGAGCTCTGTACTTCTGAGCGCTGAGTCCCAGGAGGACTGGTCAGGAAAGTCCGTGCCCGCGTTGGCAGGGCACAGCCAGAGCATGTGTTCGAAGTTGTTGTATTCGTGGCCGCAGTGTGGGCATGCAGTAGGAAAATCTGGATTGATCCGGCTTAGTGTTGTTGGTGTGATGTACGTCCTAGTCTGCAACTGTCTGTAAGTGACGGCCTGTGCTTTCTTGAGGTTTTGGTGAGGAGGAGGAAAAATTCTTCGTGCTAACCTATGATTTGAAGTGATTTCGTGGTATGATACAAGCGGGTCTTTGTTGTCTAAATCCCTCCAGGCTGGGTTGAAACGAGGGGGCGGACCGCAGACGCGGAATGTGAGTTCTCGCGCCAGTTGGTGTGCCCGCTCGTTCGGATTACAGTCAGGAGGTCCGGAAATGTTGCCCATGTGGGCCGGGAACCATGTGATGTGTGGGGACGTGAAGTTATCTCCTCCCGTTTCTTGGAAGATTTTGTTGACCACCGTAGCTGCTTTCCTAGAGACGAGGGCCGCCGAGAAGGTTCTGATGGCTGTTCTTGAGTCCGAGTAAATGACGGAGGCTTCTTTGCAGCTTCGAAGGGCCACCGCGATGGCCATTTCTTCTGCTTCGTGAGTGAAGTTGGTAACCACCGTGGCTGCGTTGACGAGTGATCCATGGGCGTCCACCACAGAGACTGCGTATGCGCCTCGATTCCAATATCTGGCCGCGTCAACGAAGAGGACTTGCGTTTCGTTACGATTAATGTTGCCAAGGATTGCCTTCGCTCTCGCTTTTCTCCGCCCTTCGTTGTGGGTCGGGTGTATGTTTCTTGGGATTGCATCAACGGTTATTGACCTCTTGGCATTTATGCATAGTTGCGACTTCTCTGGTGGCATGAAGAGGGGCTGTATGTCTGCTTCTAGTAATATCTCGATGCCCGCCTTTGTGAGTGAGAGCCGACTAATTTGGGCGTTTCGCTGTGCTTCAAAGAGTTCTGTTGCCGTGTTGTGTAGCCCCAATTGAAGGAGTCGTTCCGTACTAGTGTTTCTAGGGAGGCTTAGGACCTTTTTCAATCCTGTTCTGATTAGTGTGTCGATTTTGTTCAGCTCCGTCTTCTTCCAGTTGAGGAAGGGAGCGGCGTAAGTTACGTGGCTGATGAGGAAAGCGTGAAATGCTTTCATGAGGTTGTCCTCTTTCAGTCCGTCCCTTTTGCTAGCGACCCGTGATATGACCCTGGTGAAATTGTGGGTGCTCGTTGTGATGCGTTTTAGTGCCTCCGCGTTGTCATTGCTGTAAGCCCCAATGACCATGCCCAGGACCTTAATTGTGTTACACCTGGGGATGTTTCCTCCGTCCCTGGTGTGTAGGTGAACGGGGAGGAAGCTAAGGGGCTGTCTCTGCCTGGGGCCTTGTTTGCACAGGAGGAGCTCTGATTTGCTGGGGGAGAGCTTCAGTCCCGTGTTTGTAAGGAAAGCTTCCGTGGTGTCCAGCGCTTGCTGTAGGTTCTGCTCCAGAGTGCCTAGCGGGCCGCTCGTGGACCAAATGGTGATGTCGTCCGCGTAAATCGCGTGCCCTACCCCCGGGACTTTCGAGAGTTTGTTTGCGAGATCGTGCATTGCGATGTTGAAAAGAAGCGGCGAAAGCACTGACCCTTGCGGGGTGCCGATGTTACCTAGCATGTGCTTTCTGCTTCTGATTTGTCCGACGTTTATGGTGGCCGTTCGGTTATCCAAAACCGATCTTACAAAATTGTGGAAATTTACTCCGAGATCTAAAGTGGAGATTTCGTTGAGGATGTGTTCGTGCCTGACCGTATCGAAGGCCTTTGTTAGGTCGAGCGCCAGGATGCCTTTTACATCCCTGGATTTGTTGTCTATGACGGCGCTCCTGATGAGTAGCATGGCGTCTTGCGTGGATAGGGATTTTCTGAAGCCTATAAGATTGTGGCGGAATAGACCGTTTTCTTCAATATGCTCTCCAATTCTATTGTGGATGGCATGTTCCGCGACCTTCCCGAGGCACGACGTAAGGGAGATGGGCCTCAGATTCTCTACATGGAGTGGTGTTCCGGGTTTGGGGATGAGGACTACATTGGCAGTTCGCCATTCGTCCGTCACCCGGCCTTCAGCCCATACCTCGTTAATTTTGCTCGTAATAATTTGTATGGCTTTGTCATCTAGATTTCTGAGTAGTTTGTTTGTTAGTCCGTCTGGGCCGGGGGCCGAGCGACCATTTAGGTCGTGAAGGGCGTGCACAATCTCCGAAATTTCGAAAGGACGATCCAGCGAGAGTTGAGGTTTCCCCTTATACACGCGTGTCGGGTCGTCCCACGGTACAGATTTGTGCTCTACCGGCAGGTAGATGTCTGCCAGGGTGTCAGCAAAGTCCCGCGGATTCGTGCCTTCTTTCGTATGAAGATGAATGAGCCTTTCGATCGTTAGTCGGGCATTACTCTTGGTCGGTTACAAAGAAAGGATCCATAGTTTCGGATTCATTGCAATAAAAGCATTGAGGGGAAGGCGTCAAACCAGACCTATGGGAATAGAAATGAAGCCTTGGTATTCGGCAATGTATTCTAGTAAATGACACTTCAAATTTTCTTGTTGAACACCATCTGCTGTGCCGAGGAAATCTAAGGTGCTGAAAATCGGTGCTATTGAGTACACATGATTTGGCATGTTCTTCTTGGACAGAAATTTTTTTTTAAATCTCGCAGAAGTGACGTATGCCGAAGGTCTTAGGATCCTCAGTACCGGGCCGTTAAGAGATGCCGCTGCTAGTGCGTCTGCAGATTCGTTTAAAGTGAGCCCCACGTGCCCTGGCACATATACCAGATGGATAAGGCGTAAATGTTGGGGGATGGATGAATGAAATTCTCGGAGAGTGATAGATGAATTGGGGCGCTGGTAAAGCGGAGCAAACAGACAAGGAGTCGGTTAAGATTACGGCTGAAGTAATAAACGTGGGAAGTTTTCGTAGAGCTAGGATGATCGCTAATAACTCCGCCTGAAATATTGGCGTAAAGTCGGGTAGTCGAAGGGAGAAAGACCAATTTAATGATGCCAAAAAATACCCACTCCTGCCTTCTCTTCACTGACAGAAGCATCTGTGGCTATTACTGCATTTATTTGGAGGTTCTCGAGGTGGTCATCTAACAAACTTTTTAGGTATCGAATAGGCAGGAGTTCAGCGTTATTAGGAAATATATAATCGAATTCAACGCTTACTGTCGCAGTAGGGAAATTTTGAAAATCCACATCACGGATTGATATTTGTAATGGCTATAATAGTTTCTGCACAAAAACTACCTGGGGACAATGCAGTCTGGACCATTGATTCTCAAACAATGCAGTCGGTTCTCTAACATATAGAAGGAGCGTCTCTGGGGAGAACCATATATGTTCAGTAATGTTTGGACTGTCAGTATACGAAAACGAGCGGGCGGAGTAGCACACGCACTTGTTTCTTCGTGTCCATGCCTGCCCCTTAGTACTGTACCCACTACTGCTGGTGGCAATACAAAGGGGATCGCATAAAGAGAATCCAACAGCTGTTTGTAAGGACACAATTTCCTTAAGATGGGTGAATGCGTCGTAGATGACAGAACTTACGAGACTGAAAAAAAAAGAGTTCATATGTTGCTATATTTCGCCCGCCACGCCGAACCGCGCCGGCCACGATTCCTCGTGCGAAGCGGGCAGAACATGAAGAAAGGAAAAACCGAAGAGGGGCCCTGACGTCACTCTTTGTGAAGCCAAGTGACGCCAGAAGTCGGCGTTGCTCCGCCATCATATCGGGCCCGCTTGTTTATCGCTTTGCTTCATTGAACACGTTTCGGGTGGCCACGCAGCGCGGAGATGTGCTGAGCCATATAGCCCGCCCACGAACTGTCCGGCAGAGGAGAACGTTGTTACGCGTTTAAATACACCGGCTGTGGCCTGAGGTATATGATTCTCACGGTAAGTGAAGCTTCACAGAACAAAGTTCTGCGGTGCCGAACAGTAAGCGCATATGCGTGGGGATACTGGGTTGACTGGGCCTACGTGCCACCATCAGCCGTTTGATGTGCTCACAGGCGTACGTTCTTACGTCGAGTCTTGTTCATTCTTGCACCGCATCCGCCAACCTTGACCCCCCGCGCCCCTCGAACACACAGATAAGATTATTGCAGTAAAGGGCGTTCGTCCCTTTGCTACTCACAGCAGCCGGCTCTTTCCCAACCTCCACATGGCTGTTTTACGTGCCACAAACAGCGGACGATGTCGTCCGCTGTCAAAAGCAGGAACACTGCGCAGCTGTCACTGAAGTGCAAGGAGCTTATCGCACATATTCTAAAGCACAGAGGTTTCAGTCTGTGATGACACGTTAGCATGAATTCACCGAAGACGGCAAATATATTCCCAGGTCGTCCTTCATCCGTGGCGTGGTACGTGGTGTACGGCGTTGCATGCGCGCTCGTTTCACGCTTTTTACGTCTTCCAGTCCCACCTAGCCCCAACAACAGCTGGGAGAGTACGGTATAGATAACACAGCGGAACAAAACACGGAGACTAACGCAATCCTGCGCACACGATGCCTTTGCCATGGTACGAAACCTACGCAGCAACACGTGTGAGCGCACACGGCCATAACAAAGCCGCCACTGTGGCCCAAGAACATGGCCACTAGAGCGAAAAAATACCACGTGTCTTCCTCCACACTTTTCTCCTTGCGCGCGGAGGGGGTAGGGCCTCTCCTCAGTTTTTTCCTTTCTCCATGGGGCAGAATTACGCAATGCCGGGAGCGCGAGAAAGTGCGTCCGCCGCCGAGGTTCTCTGCGCATGCGCGACGCGGTTGCATAGCAACGCGAGACGTCGGCGCAGTTACCGCCGACGCGAGGCAGCTAGCTTTGGCTAAAGTCCCTAGATTTTCTGCTCTTTTTTAAGTAGCGACATCTACCTCCGTCGGCCGCTAAGTTCTTCCTAACCTCCTGAAACGGCGTATCTGCGTAGATAGCATTCGACCGTCAACGGCCGCTGCTGCACCACACAAGTGAAATATATGCTTCAGGCATGGGGCCAGACAACCAAATACGAACCCAAAAGCGGCTTAGTACTGCGCTGCTGAGGCCGAACGCGAAATTTGTATTTACGGCGACGCCTGCCGCGTTGTATTGCGGTCGCGCAATACGACGCCTGCCGCGTTTCTAGCTGCGGTCGCGACGACCGCAGAAAATCCTTCGCACAAGGAAAAGAAAAAAAGATAAACACGCACAGAAACATGATGCGTCTTCAGCCTGCCCTCAAGTTTGCTCGCAGGAGCATGTAAGTGACTGCGGGGAACAGCGTTAGGAAGAACGTGGCAGCCGAAATGAGCGCCGACGAAGGAGATTCCTCGGCGGTGCTTCAAAGCTTGTCGCTACTCAAAGAAAGCAAAAAAAAAAAAAAATATCCAGGGATCGACTTTAGCTTTGGCCGACGTGGTGCGGTGTGTTATACCTATTCCCGTTATACGTTTCTCAATTGGTAGCGGCTGTAAACTGTGAAGGTGCTGTCATTTGTTGTCATTGCTGTATACGCTCCACCTCACCGTCGTCTAGAGTCATTTCTCGATGAGCTGAACCAGGTTTTCACGCGTTTTGCCTCGTCCAGTTTTGTCTTGGGCGGAGACTTTAACGCCAAGCACGCATTATGGCGGCCTGTGGTCCGTGATGAACGCGGCGCGCAGCTTGTGCAATTTGCGTATGGCAACAACCTACACATTCTCAACCATCCCGACTCCATCCCAACGTTTGAGACACCCTACGTACGGTTGTGGATTGACGCTATATACTCTTCCGTCCATCTCACACGTTTGGAATGGTTATCAGTGGTTGGTTTCCACTTTGTCAGACCACAGGTACATATAGAGTTCTCGCTGAGGGATGCCGCGAGTGTGCCTGAGAAGCGACTTACGAACTACGCACGTGCTGAGATACTGGAGGTTTTCCGTCGCGACCGTTGGTTCGAATGCATCTGTCGCTCTGTATCACGTCCCTGGCCACAGGGGCGTGTTGGGGAATGAGCTGGCGGACTCGGCTGCGTCGTTCGCGGCAAGGTCGGGGCAGATTTGCGAAACCACAACCTCTATAAAAACAGTGCGTGCGCGACTTCATGGTATTGCGAGGAATCACAGCCAGAACGTCGGCGCTGCATATTTTGTCCAACTGTCCGCCGCTCACAGTGGAATTGGACCGCTTGAGCGCCGGGTTTTCACTCTTTACGCTACGACAAGTAACGCATTACGGCTCTGACACGTTCTATCCAAGCGGTATCGACTGCCCGTTCGACCCACGGTCCCGTCATCCACGAGAAATATGTAGCTTCCCTTTCAAGCGACTTACTCCTGACCAGGCTGCCCGAATGGCTGCCCTTTCCGCATACCACATCTACACGGACGGCGCATTCACGAGTGCCTCAGCGGGAGCGGCTTTTGTCATATTTGACCCTCGTGAACGCTTGGCTGCAGTACGCAGATTCCAGGTTGTAAATGCGACAAGTGCATATAGCGCCGAGGTGGTCGCCTTCGCCGAGGCGCTCGTGTTCCTCGACTCATTGCCAGTGGGCGCGCCGGTACACATTTATACCGGCTGTCTTTCACTCTGGTCCGCGTTATGTCATCTCCGCGACACAGACTCACGCGTTTGGCGCTGCAAGAAGGCGCTTCTTTTGCAGGCTCGTGGGGGCCGCCGGGTACGCCTGTATCACGTCCCTGGCCACAAGGGGCGTGGTGGGGAATGAGCTGGCTGATTCGGCTGCGTCGTTCGCGGCAAGATCGGGGTAGATTCGCGAAACCACATCCTCTATAAAAATAGTGCGTGCGCGACTTCATGGTATTGCGCGGAATCAGTGGCACTATTACTGGCAAAGGGAGGGCTAAACACCAGCCTTTACCGATGGATCCCTAGCATACATATAATTCCCGATTGGTTCCCGCCGAATAGATTGCTCGGGCATCTATTTACGGGACACGGGCACTTTGTTTCATATTTATACCGATTCAACCTTCGTACTTCAAACGTGCGGAGCAGTGTGCGACGATATGTCGCACTACTTCACCTCATGCCCGCACACGGCGCACATAGTGCGTCAATTGTAGAGTTACTGTATAGGCTCTCTTGACGGAGCCAGAGTTGCGCCAAGGTACGAAATCTTGGGTTCCAAAGCTGTGCGGGAAAGCCACTCTCCGTACGTGTAGGAGCCGCGCTCGCGCGGCACTGCCAGTAACACTTTTGTTTATTTCTTTCTATCCTTTATCTTGTTGCGAGTAAAACTCGACTGCTCATCTCACGTTTACGGGCCGGGATTTTACGCCTGCGTGCCTTAGTATGCAATCATTGCCTAAAATACAGCGTGTGACGAACATACACGTAAGTTATATAATTCTTATAGTAGCACTTTCCGTCTTCACACTTTTGATCGCGATCGAGCCACATAGGCACAGAATTTCTTAGTCGCGATTGGCTCCTTTGCGCTAACTGCGGAAGGAAGCCAATCGCAGTCGAGAATTTTCACACGGATCGGGCTCGATAGCGATCGAAAGTGGCCGTGTGAAACCAGTGTTAGGCGTGCATGCATGCAAACACGGCTCGCGACAGCTGAAAATGTGAATGCGTGATTCAACACGCTTTTGCGTCCAACATTCCTTGTGTTCAAGGTATGAAAGCTGAATTCAGGGGAATGACGCGAGCAATTGCATGCACTCTTAAATTGTTTGGATTGCGCTGCACCACTATATATGTTGATTATAATGATTCCAGTATAGAATTCCTTGTCGCGTTTTACACATCACGGACAAATTTATATGTGGTATGGGTCTCACCTAGCCGACACACGCGCTAACTAATGCAGCATGCATTACGTATTTATAGTTCACCTGGGTACACTAAATTGTGCAACTTCTGCAGTGCCGTGGTTAGATAAAAAAAACATGCTTTTATTACTTGCTTGTTGAACACACTACATCTTTATAACGTTTTAACAGGAGCATGCGAACAGCAAGTTTACTGAAGCGATACCATAGCCATTTGCCAAGGCTAATTAAACGTCACAGTACAGGTGGTTTCTAAGTTTTTTTACACACATGCTGAGATTCCAGCTGATAACAGAATTAGAATGGCCACCAATGTTTGTTAATGCTACGCCGCTATTGGAAATTGCCAACGAGCCAAGCAATAAGGTGCATTTTATTACAGTTTCTGGTTTCCCACGCAGCGACGTGAACCGAAGAAAAACAAAAGCACACTAACGAATCAGAGTCCTCGAAAGCCAATTAACAGTTGACAAGCAATGAGGCGACACACATCCCTATCACGATGAGAAGTGAATTAGACCGGTAATACGGCAACACTTGATAATACAACGTTACTAACTGTTACCGTTACCCTGTAATTATTTTAATAAACTTCCAGTCTGCGCTCGTAAACAAAGCAATTTTCACACTTCACCCGAAAGCACGAAAACAAACACTTGTCCAAAACAAGCTCACAGACTGAACCTTGATACAGGCGGTAATATCTATATGAATACAATAACGACATCCATACGGAGCGAAGGACAGTTACATCGCACATTCTAGGTCTTTTCGGAGTCCGCCTCTCATGGCCCATAGACAGCAGCCACTGGAGTAGGCGGCATAAAGCTGATTTCGCTCGTGGCACTGCGAAAAATGCCTTACAATTTTCGGTTGGGTTGCGACAGTTCGGCACTGTCAATGCGTCATATGACATTGGTTCTACAATTCACCCGGGAATATACACTTGCGAGCACGCATCTCTCGACCAGCAGCATGTCGGAACCCGCGGAGTGCTGTCGTCGCCTGCGAAGTGTTGGCTTCTCCGCAGCGCAGCGGAACCACTTTTGACCACGTGATGGCGCTCGGTGAATAGTGGTGCTGGAATCACTGGAGGTGGAGCGAGCGGCGCGCGGTAAACAGTGGAACAACTCTGGCTCCCTCAAGGGAGCCTATACAGTAACTCTAGTCAATTGTGCGCCGATGCACGCGTTGAGTCTTTGACGCCCGCCTGCTTCTGCGCTCTGCTCAATTCCAAGCGATCGCGGGCCCTGCTCCGGCAGCTCGCGCATGTGGCTGTTCTTTCTGTTTCTCCTTCTCCTACCCTTTCCATTTTGCCGGATGCACACTGATTCTTCTCTCTTTTATTTTTTACCGCCTCATGCTACTTTTGCATGTTTGTTTTTGCCAACTGCATGCACTGTTTTAGCCAACTATGGCGGGGTTTTCCCCGTGTTAAATGGTACTAGCTGCATGCTTCATCTTCACTATCTCATTTTTCTCCCTTTCCCTTCTGATTCTATTCGTATCATTTTCTCTTCCTGGCCATCCTTCTGTGTCTTCTTGCCCACAAGCCGCTACTTATACATTTCATGTATAGACACACTTGCAGCACGCGGCCTTGGAAACACCTGCCTGGCCATTTCCTGTTGGAGCCCCGGGTGGCCATCCTGATTGGCGGCGCCGGCGGCACCTGCCTACATCTACATCCTGTCCAATTACAGCGTGCCGAAGGGCGCACGATTACACCAGCCGTCAAGTTCTCAATGAAACTGTGCGCATGCCGCGGGTGCTGCCGGGGCGGTGGGTGGGTGGCCCTGGACGGCTGTTCGGTTCACTGCTCTAGCTTCGCCGCTGCCGGCGCCTTTTTCACCCCTTATTCAGGAGGCAGCTCCTCCACTTTGTTACGGCTTTTAAAACTGCGTCGAAGGTGTATGCGTATTTGTGTTTTGTCATATACTTCAGGTTTGCCTCCGCTCTTCCTTTTAATAATTGCCTTTTCTTTTAAATTCTTTTTTCACCTCTCTGGTGGTGCGGGCTTCCCCATTTTATTTTTCAATTTTTTAAAAATCTTTGGGGACACGACAACTGAAGATAACGCTGGATTATATCAGGCGCTTAAGGGGAAGTGTTACTCAGAAAATCTTTTCTTTAAATTTTTCTGACAGCTCAATGAAACTTTCACTATTCAAAGAGTTTGGGCTGCTCTTTTCAAATTTGGTTTTAGTTTTTTAATAGACCATTTGGTTAATGTTTTGCACACCATGCATCTATAAAAACGATGCATTTTTTTTTGCAAGCTGAGGCGATAACAGTGAGCACAAGAAAACACTAAAGAATAGCTCGATCATACTTCTCCCTATAAATAGTAGAATTTATTAAAGCAAAAAAATTATACTGCAACTTTTGTGTTTTAGTCTCGACAAAAATTCCAACGCCGAGTTTCTGTTTTACCGTTCTCAACGAAGAATCTTTTGAAATTAGAATTACTGAAAAAGTTTGTGGAAAGCTCTGAAAGTTGTTTCTTTGAATTCAGCACATGTTAAAGCACAAGCATGCAAAATTTTATTATGATCAGACTAAATAAAGTACACAAATTTTAGTGCACAATCTCTAAAAATGCTACAAAATGAAGAACTGGGAAAAACACGTTTGAATGTTTAAAGAACACGTCGCCATGCTAGACTTCGGCGGGGAAACGATTTTCTTTTCGTATTTTCACCAAAAGTGCGGCGCTCGCCGATGTAGGCTCTGGGAGAAGAGGGGCAGGCCTACATCCCCACGAAAATTCAAGGTACAATGAAAGAAAAAATCACCCTTTGAAATGGTTGTATTTGTTCGCCTAAACACCCTTTTCTATGGGTTTAAGGGATAATTTACAGTCACTACAAAACGCCCTTAAGTGTGCACGACGGCGGGACGGTGCTTAGTTGTCTGTATAGCAGAGAATTCCGATCAAGAACGTTGCGCCAGTGAGCGCAATTCTGTTCTGCGTAATAAAATAATAAACCGCATCATAAAACCTACAAGTAACGTCGAGTAAGGGGTATCCATGAATCACACAGAACTGGTTATTAATGGAATACTGAATCATATTCAAAGGTTTCTTTGATTTTTCTGAAATGTCTAATATTTGGGCTACAACATCCTCGAACCATTGGGTATCTCCGACAAGGTGCGCGCCCATTCTTGGCGAATCCTCCAAAATGGGAATGTGGCACTTTTGAGAGAGCGTCGTCTTTCATTAACGATTATCTTGGTTTGCAGAATGGATGTCAGAAAAGCTATCTTCACAATATAGTATTCCAATTTTTCCATTCGGGCCATTGTGGTCACCCCTTAAGAAGGACGTTCAAGGATCGAACCTATTGTGTTCCAAAGCGTCGGGATGTCTAACATAAAAAAAAAAATTGGTTCAAGTTCCCTTTCACCGACAGTGGGTGCAATGAAACGCACAATGTCCGAGCACCTGCCAGGAATGCGAGACATACAAAGTTCACTCGTCTTTGTGCACGTGACAATAACAAAGAAATGCGCACCGGCTAAGGCAGGTATCAGCAGCGAGGTGGTGACATGACTGGGAACTCGATTCTTCAGTTGGTTTCCCTTCCACCGGAAAACGTGGACATGTGGTTGGTGTTGGTCGCCATGCATGAAGGCTCCGCTAAATCTCGAAAAGAGAGCCTGAAGACCCATAAGAGGCCCCCCCCTCTCTCTCTCTCCCGGATAGTCCTCTGATTGTGTAATGTACATGAACAATGCATTACTAAACGTAACATAGGATGAAAAAAACTTAGAGTACGCTTAAGCTTCGCCTTTAAGAGAGGAACGCGATAGCGTTCTTGGACGCCGTGGACGCCGACACCGTATGTTAAGCGACATGAGGCCTGATCAAAATTTGGAGGACGCTTAAGCTTCGCCTTCAAGAGTGGAACGCGATAGCATTAAAAGATCCTTGACTGTTTCTCACACTTCCCGGCAACTGCAGCTTATGTAACCGTAATGTTTACTGGGAAACGCTGGCGGTGAACGCTATGCACGAAAAAAAAAAACAACTTAAATTATGGGGTTTTACGTGCCAACACCACGATCTGATTATGAGGCACGCCGTAGTGGGGGACTCCGGAAATTTCGACCACCTGGGGTTCTCTAACGTGCACCTAAATCTCAGTACACGGGTGTTTTCGCATTTCGCCCCCATCGAAATGCGGCCGCCGTGGCCGGGATTCGATCCCGCAACCTCATGCTCAGCAGCCCAACACCATAACCACTGAGCAACCTCGGCGGGTCGCTATGCACAAAGGCGCGCTTTCTGGCAGAAACGCGGCCTCTTTCGTGGGCCGGCCTTCTTTTATTGTTTGCACCATTAATATTTCAGCCTAAGAAGATTTAGCATAAAAGGCATGCGCTGTCAGTGTTTTGTTTCGCGACAATTGTTTGTGGGCTGTCACTCTCAAAATTCCGAGTGTAGTGAAGAAGAGGAAGAAGTGTTCTTGCGTCTGTCGCTGTGCGCACCATCAGCGTTCCTGGACTGCCTCGATTGCGCGAGACGTCTAATAAATCGTCATATCACATTTGGTGGAAGGTGCTGCAATCCCCGATCTCACCCTGGAACTTCGCAGCCGAACGTTGCCGACTGCTTCAGCCGCTACCATGCTCGAGCCTACCGACAATCCGCCAGCAGCTTCCGCCGCGCCCATCATTTGTAACTTTGTAAAGAATGCAAGACAAAGTGTGAGCAACTTAAGTGGTAAAATATATTTGGAGGGCCTGCGTGGTTGGGGATGATTTTCTCGGGCGCGGGCGGCAATGCCGACGCCGACGCCGGATTTTCTGCGACATGGGGCCCTAAACGCTATCGCGTTAAAATTTAGAAAGGCTCGGGTTTCAAAATTCCCATCATTGTTGCCTGGAATCAAAGTACAGCGAAACACCATCAGAATTGGAGAACGCTTAAGCTTCGCCTTTAAGAGTGGAACGCGATAGCATTCAAAGATCCCTGGCTTTTTTCTCGTATATTCAAATTACAATCCGACGCTATTACGTCTGTAGGTTGTGGTTAAGTCGTACTTTACGATTTTTCTGACGGATTTTACTTTGAGAAATTAAATTTTTGTTCACTAACGCCTTGCGCCACGCGAAGGGCCCGCCCTGTCGGGGTGGTTCGGGATGATGTGGTTTGGCATGATTATTTCCGCCAGACGCCGATGCTTACGCCGACACCGACGCCGGATTTTCTGCGACACGGGGCCCTTAACGCTATCGCGTTAATAAACAAAATGGTACGCCTCGCAATTAGTTTTATCGTATATAATTTAACCGATTTTATATATTTGATTCACATAATTCTAGCATGTGCGTTGGATATGCTTATTTTTTTTTGTTGCTAGCATTTGCGCATGGCCTGTGAAAATTCCACGAAGCCCCAATCGCGCTGAAGAATTGACAGCATTGAGTACAGTAAAAACTGCGATGAGCGTACAGGAGGCCGGCGCTACCAGCGCGCTCCACAACACAACAGGTGCCGTGAGCACAGCAGTACTCATATCCTCTACAACAACGCAGCATCGGCGTCATCTGTCTAGACAGTGTGTGCCGACCATAGCGTACAATCGAACAAACCACATGCAGAAGGTTTGCCACTGCAGAAGGTTTGCCAGAAGGACTGCCACTGAGGTCACTGTGGAAGGTCCCGTGACTGCTCCCGAGGCAGCACTCGGCGCCTAATTAAAGCAACAGGCGTCGTCTGCTCTCGTCAACGCAATGACATGCACGATAGAATTTCAGCAATTATCCTGGGCTGAACCTCTGGTCGAACCGACTCGGAACTGCTTGACGAAAAAAGTTAGGATTTGAGTTCAGTTCCAAAATAATTTGGCCAGAACTCATCCACGGTAACTATATGCAAGTATGCGAACAGACGGAGCATGCACCTCGCGTATCAGGCGTGCATTGCATCTGGGCACCTCTCTCGCGCTTCCATGGGGACACGCTGCGCCATCTAGCAGTACCGCCACGAAGTCCGCGCACACCCAGTGGCATATACACACTGATCCAAGTTGGCGTCAAAGATGTTCATTGAAGGGTGATACATACCCACCAGCACATAGGCAACATTTAGGCTGCACTGTTTTCGGGATCGGCCCATATTTTCGGTTTGAAAACTTGACAGCCGGAAAGAAAATTGGTCTGACAATTCCAAGAACGCTATTCGGATTAATAACAGTTTGGTGCCGGCTCAGCTAAATATGGCGATTCAGCTCCGGTTGTACAACGAAGCTATCTATGGCTAGGATCCCGGAAAAACGTCGCGTCCGTACGTCGTCAGCAAAACCGGAAACAAAGCAGTGGTTCAGCCACTTCGTGAAAGCTGTCGTTGCAATACGAAACGCACAAATAAAAAAAAGCCGTCAAGCTACATGATTGATGACGAGGCGCGCACACTACCGTGTCGATCAACGTACGTACGTTGCCGTAAATCCCTCACCGGGGTCGTTGTCGGATACTTTAACGTAGACATCTCTAAACCGGAAACAAAGCAGTGGTTCACCAACTTCGGGGGAGAGTTTGGCCTCGGTTACTTCAAATATCCAGTCAACCAACTACCGTACACGGGTCACGCATCGATTTAACTTTGGCCAAACACATTTGTCAAATAACAACGCGGAACAACTGTGTATCATAGCGACCACAAAGCAGTTATAGCAGTCATTTCAAAGTAATAAACACATTTACAGGTTTTGTAAACTCTATTCATACGTGTGTTTGTGTCATGTATCACTTTGAAGATGTGCGTAATGGGCGCACATCATGGGATTGGTGTTCGACAAGTAGCCCTACATTAGGCGCATTATATCTACAGCTTCGCTGACCAACAACCTGTGGATTGGCGATGTTTTTTTTTTCAAATAGAATTCCGGCTCGACACGCTGATCTGTACTCCCGCTAATGATGCACCGGTCATCGGCTCTGTACTCTGCGGAACTTACGCAAAGAAACGAGAAAAGGTTTTGAGATATATACCACAACATACGCCGTCAAGTGCATTTCATTCCTTAATAAACGGAATTTTTATTCGACTCTATCTCACACGTTAAAGCGACCAGCTTTTTTTTTTGGGGGGGGGGGGGCTGTTTCATCGTTTTAGTACACGTACTTTGGTAATACACATTTCAATGCCATGTAATCGCAAATCTTTGTGTGACTACATTCCCTGTTTCTATAAGGCGCTCAACGACCCCCGTCACTACCTCGGAAAGCTACTTTATTTCATTTATTGATCATTGAGTCCCCGAGGACACTGAAAAAGGTTCACGTTCACTTCGGCACAGAAATCAAAAAATCCTACGTCCCGATACCACGGGCAACGTTTTCAGAGATAGACACAGGCCGCAGCATTTTACCAATAAAAGACCCTCCTTCGAGCAACACGTATTGCTTGCAATCTAATCACGGTTTCTCTAAGCACCTTTCTATGAAACACACCAAAAGTTATCGACCTATGCGAACGACATACTGGGCACGCGTCTGTTATTTAAACAGATAAAACGCTTACATTCTGAAATTAAACGCGCACAAAAATTGCGCGAAAACTGCGCAAAGTATTACAGAAAGATACACACAACGATAAAGGAGAGAGAGAAGGAAAGTTATTCAACACGGACCCCTGTCGAGGTCTCACTCTCGACGACAAAGGAGCATGCACATATGAACCACTGTTTTCAGCGGTTTTAGGCGGCAGTAATGGATCTCCGGGAGTGCGGGCACAGGCGAATGAACGGCCGCGCTAGCGCTCAGTCTGTTCTTACCGGTTCTAAACGCATTCTTGCCGCCAGTGTTCGCTCGCCATCAGCTCACCATCACCGTCATCACACCCGCAAGCCCTGCGTGGTCTGCCCGGGCTGCGCCAACACCAGCTAGATAGCACAGACCTACGCACTCCGATCTATGACGTCATGCTACCTGGCTGGAAATTTCCATTGCCAAGGATGGCGTGACGAAAGCGGTGACGTCAAAATCACTGTTGCTTATGCGGGAGCATCCCTATTAGATTGTATGGCAGCCGGGGGCCAGGTAGCATGACGTCATGATCGGAGTGCATAGGCCTTGTGCTATCTAGGTGTTGTTGGCTGCGCCTACAGATGGTAACTGAGTTCGAGATTATGTACCTGATGAATGAGTAAAAATAAAAATAAAAGATGAAGTAGAAATATAGAATGCCCAGAATGCGTCATGCCCAGAATGCGTCGTGAGGTGTAGCTGGAAATGAAAAGATCGTGATTTATGGTGATAGACTGGGGCATGCTGTTCGCGATTTAAGTTGTAACTACGTATAATGCGGAATTGGCACAGAAAGTCGCGAAAAAAGCACGTGGCGCGAACTGGTGGTGAGAAGTTTGGTAGTTAAAATGTAGTCAATAAGATTACTGTGCGTAAGTCGGCTGTTATTAAGTGCCGCATACCTATTATTGTTCGATAGGCAACAACAACTTAAAGCCAGAGTGTGCACTGAGCGAGAAGCGTTCAAAAGCATTGAAGTGAAGAATCAGAAGAGATGTGCATACAGTTCCAGCAGAGGAGACGCGTTCACGTGCCCTTTCTGGTATGGTTGAGGGATACGCCCGGGAAGAGCTCTCCGATGGCATGCCTCAGTCCGTGGCCCTCATTGACTCACTGGTCTCGTTGAACACGGATGACCTCAAGCGAGGAGTTCCAGCTGGGGTGCCTCGATGCCAGCGCCGGCCACCCTTGTTCCAGCTGTCAACCTTCACCACTACGCTTCGTACTTCTTGGTTCACGTGCCCTTGCTAGTCGAACCGCAACGTCAAGATGACACTGCGCAACCAGCCGTCCAGCATTTCAGCACTTCTGCTACGAAGCAGTACACAATTTGGGCTAGTGGCAGTGCTAACCATTCTCGCTAGTTACGACAACAACGACTCAAGCAAACACATCTTGCGGCATATGTTCGTATATGTTCTGCACTTTTATTAACTTATAATTTCGTTCTCAACATCACACCAAATACAATCCATCATCCAAACCATTGCCGAAAGCTTCGTTTTCACAGATTCCCTCAATGCGTGCCGATTCATAGAAATAAGTGATGTGCTCGCCTATCGGAAGTCCCAAGGATCACCTGGATTTCTATTTTATGACTGTAAGTGGACTTTTGGATATTTTACGGCCACTTTTATGTCGACCGCGTCTCCCGCCTAGCGAAGGCAAACGATAGCCTTGAACAAACGCGGCGGTTCGGCGGCGGCCGTTGCCCCAGGCGCCCGCTGCGGAACTCCGCTGTGGAGGCACGATGACCATGGAGGTGACCGTAGAGGGTACCGAAATTACCCCCAAAGAATTGAGAACAGTGGATTGGATCACGAAAGTGGGAAAACGTGTCAAAGAGCTGCAGGACCTTGCGATGAGATGAACGGCGAGAAAGCCAGAATAACGGCGAGCGGGCGGAACGCCGTGGCGAGTCCGGGGAGGGCAAGAAGGCGGCAGCGGCGAACGCCGCGTATAAGAAGCTGGGGCAGAAGATCGCGGAGCGCTCAGTTGCGTCGCACCTCCCGCGATTACCGGCGAACGACTACAAAGTAATCCTTCGGCCGAGGAACGGGCTGGCGCTCGCAAAAGTTCCAACTACCAGGCTGAGTGCTGCGGTGCACATGGCAGCGCAAATTCAGTGGGTTAAGGGCCAAGAAAAGGACGTGATGATTGTTAACGATAAGCAAGGCACTCTGATTTTCAGCACCCCAGACATGGACACTGTTTGGAAGGTGACCAAGATTAAGTCTATCAAGATCGAAGACAAGGACTACGAAGTCACGTCGTACCTCGCGCCGCACGAAGACAACGGGCGGGGTGTGGTGCACGGAATCTACCCGAGATTGACAATAGAAGGACTGACAGAGGCCTTCTGTAACCCGAGGAACCCACCGACACTTGGCGTTAGGAAGATTGGCAACTCCAGCTCGGCAATCGTCACCTTCAAAGACGAGACAGTGCCGAGGTGGATGTACTGTTATGGCGTACCTCTAAAGTTTGTGCTCTACAAGAAACGCTACGAGGTGTGCTACCAATGTGGCGAGCTAGGACACAGATCGGACGTATGTGTCAGCGAACAAGTTCAATGTCGGGGATGCGGAATGACGTCCCCACCTGAGGATCACGCATGTGAGCCCAAGTGTAAGTTGTGCGGCAAAGGACATTTCACAGCGGACCGGAAATGCAAGGAAGCTTTCAGGACCCCTTACACGATAAAGAAGAGGCAATGGGAGGCTAAGCTGCGCTTGGAGGAGGAAGAGCGTAAGGCGAAGGAGGCCGAAGTAGGAAGGAGCAGATGGGAAAACAATCAAGGGAGATCCAGGAGTCCGTCAAGACAGCGGAGCATGTCGAGAGGGAGGTCGGATTCCTTCCCGCGACTGCCGCAACGGCAGGAAGGGGAGAAGCAGCAGAAGGCCGGGCCCGGGAATGCGGGGACCTCCGGCGGCGCTGTCGTCAACAATCCATTGAGAGCCCCGTCGCCGAACAGAAAGGTGGGTTGGGCCGGCAAGGCCTCCCAGGATAAACGCGATGAGGAAATGTTTCAGATTAAGGGAGAGAATCGCATGCTTAAAGAACAGCTAGCGGCGATGAGTAGGCAAATTGAGGAGCTTAAAATAGCTCTTATAACTAATACAGCACCAGTTAAAAACCGCAAGTGTCTCAAAAGCCAAATGTAGAAGAACCAGAGGAACAGATGGCGGCTCCGCCCCCTGCTAAGAAGAGGGCGAAGGAAATGGAGAAGCCCATAATAAATAAGGACATAGAGACAGTGATAGACATTAAAATAACGAAACTGGAGGAAACATTTGAGACCAAATCTAGTCGGGACGATGAATGGCGCAAGGCCTTCGAGGAACGCATGTTGGGGATGTTCCAAAATCTGGCACAGCAGTTGCATCAGCGAGATAACAATCTCACAGAGCGACTGCATCAGAGGGATAATAAACTCACTGAAGAACTTAAGGCAGAATTTGCGAAGAGGGATCGGGCATATGAAGAGCTCACCCAGCAAGTATTAGGAAGTCAGATGAATCAGCTAGTTGGCAGTCATGGCTCATAGATCCAATAAAAACACCGTTTGGCAATCGAACTGTAGAGGCTTCACGCGCAAGCGTGCGGTCCTACAGGAATTCCTGAGGAACGGGGATCGACCGGAGCTAATAGCACTACAGGAATGCGGCAGAAAGGCAAAATTGTCGGGGTACAAATCCTATGTAGGCGAGGGCGAAAGCACGCAGGTGGCCACCCTAGTCAGGCGAAACGTCACGGCGATGCAGCATGACACTGGGAGTACACAAATCGACCATGTTCTCGTAGAACTGATACCGCGAAGAAAGAGAGACGGTAGCTTGTTTGTATTAAATGTCTACAGCTCTCCCAGAAAAAGAAAATGCGACTTCGGGGATCTCTTCGCGACGACGCGACGTATGATTAAGAACAACCCGCTGTTGATTGTGTGGGACTTTAATGCTTACCACACGGCATGGGGATATAAGCAGACTTCGATCAAGGGCAGGAAATTGTGGGACGACATACAAACTCATAATCTGGATTTAATAACCGACCCGATGCAGCCTACGAGGACTAGTGTCGCGTGTGACATGACACCCGACCTCACTTTGACAGGGAGCGGCACTAGAGCCACGTGATGCAATACAAAGGAGGACTTGGGCAGCGATCACAAAACCATAGAAGTGGTGGTAGAAGGAGGCCCGGCAACCCCCGGAAACGGAGGGTAGAGGCCGTAAATTGGGACTTTTTCAGGGAACTCAGGGACGACCCGGCTCCCATCTCTGATATTGCGGAGTGGAGCGATGGCGTAGTGCGCACTGTGAAAGAAGCCACCGAAGCGGTGGAAATTGAGGGGGACAACAAAGTGCTAGAGAGGAGATTAGTTAATCTCTGGAGGAAAAAGAAAAGGCTGGAGGACCGACTTCGACAGAAGAGATGGGCTCGAAATATCAGGAAACAGATAGCGGCTTTAAATAAGGAAATTGAAGAGCACGCAATGACGCTCACGGACCAAATTGGGGGAACGTCTGCGATCAGATGGAGAGGAATATGAGTACCGCGGGAACGTGGCGACTTCTTCGCCACCTCTTAGATCCGGATAGCACAAAGTCAGCGTCCACAGAACAGCTGGACAGAATGGCGCATCTATTTGATGGCGCTGAGAAAGAACTCTTAGAAGTAGTTAGGAATAGGTACATCAATCCCGCCGGACTTGAACCCCTCCCGGCCTACGGAGGGGGAGAGAATTCGGAATTAGACGCCCCGATCTCCCTGGCTGAGGTCAGAGCAGAGATTAATCGGCTAAGGACTAAGTCAGCGGCAGGGCCGGACAGAGTGAGCAACAAAATGCTCCGTAACTTAGACGACAGCTCAATCGCCAACCTCGCAACGTACATGCAGGAGTGCTGGGAGAAGGGGACGATACCGCAGGAGTGGAAACTCGCCGACCTCATTTTCATTCCCAAGCCGGGTAAAAAACAGGGCTTCGAGAACCTCAGGCCTATATCGCTCACCTCATGCGTGGGTAAGCTTATGGAGTACGTAGTTCAGACGCGGCTCAATAGGTACATGGAAGAAAATGGACTGTATCCGGACACCATGATCGGTTTTCGACCAAAGCTGTCGGCATGCGACGTGATGCTGCAGCTCAAGGATGAAATTATAGACAAGCAAACGCGAGACACAAAAGTGATCGTGGGGTTAGATGTGGCAAAGGCATTTGACAACGTGAGGCACGTGTCTATCTTGGAGAATTTGAACTCAGTCAATGTCGGGGAGAAAGTGTACCATTAAATCAAGGACTTTCTTACCAACATGAAAGCAACTCTCAAGATAGGGGAAGAATCTATAGAGAACATTGAACTGGGTAACGTGGGGACGCCGCAGGGCTCGGTTTTATCACCTACCCTCTTCAACATTGCGATGTTGAGACTCTCCGAACAGTTGGGGGAAATGGAGAATCTAAACCACACCATATACGCGGATGACTTAACATTATGGATGAACAAGGGCAGTGATGGGCAGATAGAAAGTTCCCTGCAAATTGCAATTGACATCATCGAGGAGTACCTGAAACCCAAAGGACTTAGATGTTCGGCCGAAAAGTCGGAAGTACTGTTCCTAATGCCCCCGGAAAACGACGGCTTCACCAAGAGCGCGAGGCTGGCATCCACCTGTACGTCAACGGCGCAGAGATCCCCGCGGTCGACAGTATCCGCGTCCTCGGGCTTAGGATTCAGGCAAACCGGAAGAATTATGAAACGCTTGCTAGGTTAGAAGCCAGTTCAAATCAGACGTGTCGTCTCATCAGACGAATAGCGAACAGGCACGCTGGGATGAAGGAGGCGAATCTCCTGAGGCTAGCGCAAGCCTTCGTAATCAGTAGGATAGTGTACGTGGCACCCTACCTCAAGCTAAGTGGTGCAGAAAGGAACAAACTCGAAATCATTATTAGGAAAAGTGTCAAGGTCGCGCTCGGACTCCCTTAGAACACGTCCACCGACAAACTGATGAGGCTAGGGGTATCGAACACTCTCGAGGAACTGATTGAGGCTGCCCTTACCGCGCAGCATCAAAGGCTACTTGGATCTAAAACGGGGAGGAAAATTTTAGAGAAATTGGGCTACGAGCCCAAACATGAGCAAGTGCGCTCAAGAGACATCCCCAGACAGATCTGGGACAAGATAAAAATACCTCCGCTACCCAGAAACATGAACCCTGCCTTTCACGACGGCAGACGTAAAGACAGGGCCGAGGCATTACCAACTAGGTATACTGGTCCACAGGACGTCCTATATACGGACGCTGCAGAATATGACAGCAAAGCGGCATATGCGGCCGTGGCGGTTAGAGAAGATGGAACACCAATGGCGTGCTGCACAGTCAGTGGCGTCGAGACGGTTGAAGCTGAGGAAGTGGCCATAGCCTTGGCCGTCAGCCAAAGGGGGGCAAAGGTGGTCATCAGCGACTCCAAAAACGCCGTGAGAAATTACGAATCGGGGAGGGTGACGGAGACGGCCATCCGTATATTAAACAGGGACGGGGGACCCAGACAGCTTGTTCTGCTCGTTTGGGCACCAGCTCACCAGGGACTTAGAGGGAACGAGGAGGCTCATTCGGTCACCCGAGGTCTCACTTACTGGTCGACCCCCGGAACCTCCCAAGTCACCGAAACTATAAACAGAAGAGAGTATATGCGCGCATACCAGGAAATCACAGTACACTACAGACTAAATCGACAAATTTACCCGGCAGCGGACAGAACACTCAGTAAGAAAGATGAGGTTATGTGGAGGAAATTACAGACGGGGGTTTTTCCAAACCCCGTACTCTACAGCAAGTGGCATCCAAGAGTATTCGATTCAAAGTGCAAATTCTGTGATGAGGCAGCAAATCTGGTTCACATGGTATGGACATGTCCGTATAAGCATGATAGCTCGCGCACTCTAGAATCCTGGGAGGCATTGCTCCACAGCCCAGACCCCAACGTCCAGCAGGACATCATCGGTCAAGCCCTTGCTGCAGCTGTGTCTCAAGGTATTACGGCCGACGGCTAGGGGCGACGGGGGAGAAGGATTTCTCTCCCGACGTTCATTGACTGGTGTTTTTAATAAAGTTGTTCCTCCTCCTCCTCTCTCAATGCGTGGGCTCACTATATATATTAGGAAATTTGCAGGCGCAAGTTGGAATCAAATAGCCCAAGACAGGGGTAATTGGAGATCGCAGGGAGAGGCCTTCGTCCTGCAGTGGTCATAAATATAGGCTGATGATGATGATCATTTAGAGCGCAGCTCACTGGCGCCCGTTCCGGCGGCGAGCGTCGGCCCTCTCCCTCGTAACCGAGCGAACGAGTACAGCGAATGATGTAAGAGCAAATGCAGAGCGCACCGGGAGATGAAAGACGGCGAGAGCGAAGAGAGCGCGAGGAGTAAAGTGGAGGAGGAGGGTGCAGCAGAAGCATGAGGAGGAAAGCGGAGGAGGAGGAGAGTATGGCGAGAGGGTGAGAAGGAAAGCGTAGTGCTGGCGGCGACCAGGACTTCAGCTTGCCTGCGGCGAGCACGGAAACAAAGCGCTGATGTGGGTAGCGCCGCCACCGCCGCTAGAGAAGGCGCTCCGCGCGAGCCACGCATACCCGTGTTCACGCTTTCTGTCTGAACAATGAGTTATGCAACCGGCGTAAATGCTTCGTCTGCCGCTGCGGCTGGACGAGCTGCCCGAGCAGCGGCTCAGTGCCGCCGAGAGGACCCTGTCATTGAGAATCAAATTATTTGCTACAATATATCGCGAATTCAAAACACCTAAACAGCTGCGCTCAAAATTCCCTTTACGGAGTATCGTTGTCGACGGTAAGTTTTTTCGTTGTGGCAACATCAAAAAAGGCGAGCGTTTACGGCGCTGAACAAAATAGGGCCAAAGACGCGATAACAAACGCCAAGTGTATTTTACACGTCAGTGACAATAATATCAGCCTCATCGAGCTTGTGGTATACGCTAATTCAATGCAAAACACAAGTCACCGTGCTTATCAATGTGTGAAGCAAACACGAACACTGTTAGTGTTTGCATGCGTATGCAAACGACTTTTTTGTTTGTGAACTAGACTCCACAGAAATATGGGTGGCATGTTTTCTGCAACCTAATCCAAAGGCTTTGTACAGATTCGCCAACCGTCTCACTACTAACAAGCACTCAAACAAGGCAACTGCGTCATGGAAGCTTCTGTTGTTTGTAACGTGGCAGCTCGTGTTAAAAAGTCGCAGTTTCGCCCGAAAGGCGAAGCATCGATTTTGATAGCCAATTAGTAGACAGCTATACGAAGTAAGGATAGTAGTTTTACCGGCAGTATAAATTTGTAAATATTCACTTATTAACTAAATAAAGAAGCACGGTGTCACGCACGCACAGATAGCATGAACACATCTTGCTCGATCACCGCGGAAACTCGTCGAAACGCTGGAGTGAGAGAGCCGACCAGCGGCCGCGAGCAAATTGACTTTCGCGCTGTCTCTCGCTGCAACGCCAATTAAACGTCGAAAGCACAGCATGCACATACGAAGCTACGGGCACTCGGCGCATGCACTTTGTCCCCATCGCCGATGGCTTTGAAGATGAGGCCCCCTGCGGGCGCACACTTCGTCCACATCGCAGATCGCCTTCAAGATACGGCGCTCACGTGGCAGCTCCGTGAGCAGCAGCCGCGGGAGCAGAACGCACTTATACCTACCCTCTTGCCATTCAATATCACGTCAGAGACGCGCGCTCGATACATTCTGCCTGCATCTCCGATACGCCATCCGATGATGATGATGATTTATTGCCATCCCCTTTCAAACGGGGCGGTGACAAATAGTCTAGCTAGCCTGCTTGAGCTGACCAGGTATGCTAGACATGATTTTCAGTCTTGCATTTTGTCTACACTTCCTTAATAAGAACTATGGGTTTTACATGCCAAAACCACGACCTGATTATGGGGCACGCCGTAGTGAGAGACTCCGGAATAATTTGGACCCCTTGGATTTCTTTAACGTGCACCTTAATCAAAGTACACGGGTGTTTTTGCATTTCGCCCCCATAGAAATGCGGTCGCCGTGGGCGGGATTAGATCCCGCGACCCCATGCATAGCAGTCCAGCACCATAGCAACTAAGCAGCCACGGCAGGTACATTTCCTTAATCTTTTTTTTTCTCTTCCTGAAAACTTCTATATCTACCTTATACCATTCCGTATGCCTGTAAGGGCTCCAGTCCTATCAACTAATTCGCAACGTTTTGTCCCCCAATGTTCTCAACATCTTTTGCTTATCTCGACTACTGACCGGCTGATGCTTCCATTCACTTTCAATCCAAGGGCTTCTGGAAGGTACGGGTATCGCTGTGTAAATGCCTTCGCATTCCATTAGGATGTGTTGAGTCGTCTCCGGATTTTTGCTGCAGCATACACATGCCTCATCATTTGAGTGTACGAGCTCGTATTATCCTTGCAACATTTGCCTTTGTAGATGAGGTTCATCTTGCTTTCACGCCACCCAAACGTAAATTTCTTCAATTTAATCACTTGCTTTATGACATTCGTCGGCCGTGCCTTGCTCTTTGGATTCAACTGTTTGACTGTATTCGTATTTCATGGCATCCGGCGGAAGTGTTCCTAGGGACATTTTTTTTCTTCTTTTTGTCAGTAAAATTTTTCTACGCTAAATGTTTATCTCTCAGGCTTATTTGTTCCTCGATCAGTTCGAGCCTGGACTACGCTTTCTTGCTTGCCGAAGTTATTCCTAATACTGTCTCTGATGTACAGCGCAGCACGTCGTCTTCTTCGAAGATGTCACCGTTTTATCCCTTATAGAATACCTTCTTCTTGGGCGAGGTGGTGTTTACTTAACATGATACTTTGTAGCGCAAAAACTCGAAAAAAGTTTACAGTGAGAGGTGGGAGGAAAGGAAAGATGGCGCTATACTCACAGCTGTTTATACTAAAACAGGGCATCCTATATATACGCAAACATACACATGCGCAAACGCTTAAAAACACACAGTTCCTGCGCTACAAAGTATCATGTTAAGTCATCCCTTACAGCCGTTAGCGAATTCTTAGTTGGAGCTCCGAGTGCTCCTACATGGTCCCAGAAGAATCTTTTTACTGTGCCTGTCTCATTAGTGAATGTCATCCACCCAACTTTCACATGCGGATGTAATTTTCTTTTGCACGAGCTCATTCACCAGCCTCTTCTATTCTCGTTACTTGTTCCATCTAGAGAGCACCTCTTATTCGTGTAATCACAACTTTTTGGTGGCTACGTGATCCATAGACGCCTGCTTACGCTATTCCATAGCTTCCTTTATTTCCTTGTACCACTACTTGGGCAGTTTTTTGTTTCCACTCCGACAATGTTTCAGCCATGGCTGTCTTTTCTCCTGCCGCATGACGTCTACGAGTTTCTTGTAATCCTGGGTTGTAGTAGGAAGCGTCTCGATGTCCTTCTATGTGCTATTTGCTTTTCATTTTTAAAGAATTCTTTAGCTATTGGTTCGTGCCTTGCGTGATTTTCTCTCATATATAAATGGTTAAATGTTTATGATCGCTACCAGGGTTATTTTTTCTCGGTTCATGTATCATGATTTGGTCTAGTCCTTCGTAGACAGTTTATGAAACTAAACTGTAGGCAATACATGACAGCCTGCTCCCGGAATTGCCACGGTACCTGTCCATGGCACTCATTCTGCATGTTAACTACTGTAAGGTTGTGTTCATCGCACAGATTGAGCACTAGAGAACCGTTGTAATCAGTATATCAGTCTAAACCTCCATGTGCGCATTCATATCTCCTACCTAATTATGCCACCAGAATGTAGACGCTACTATCACAGACTGTGATTTACAAGTAAACACCTGCAAACTTGCAGCGGCCACTAGATAGAAGCTTGAGGAATTAACTAATGTATCGAAGTATCTTAAGATACAAATGGCAAGTACCTTACCAGATACAATTAGTTTGCTAGTATCTGGTATCTGTATCTCAAATACTTATCGACTCGGTATATTGTATCTGTCGCACGATACATTTGCAAAGTATCTTTGCGCAGCCCTGCCTTGCGCTTTATTTTCCTTTTGGTGTCATACAAGCTAGCCCCCATTGCAGCCCATTTTAACATGATCTCTAGTTGTCTTCGTCAGAGAGATGGACCCATATTAAGCTGCACACACGAGGGACGTGGACGATCGATTGGCTCTCTTCATACGAGAGCGCGAGTGCACACAACCACTGGGGCGGTGCCAGCGAGTTAAAGTCGCTTTCTCCCTTGCGGACGTGGCGAACCATTGGTTGGTAAGCATGAGGTGGAATTTACGAGAAATTATCAGCCTTGAAGAACACCTTCGCTTTGCTTGACCACCCGGCTGTGCACCTGTTACGCGCCGAACATTGTTTATGGAAACGGGACGAGCAGCGAGATAGGTCATTGACGAGCTGAACAGAAGTCTTTGTAGATTTCAGTAAAAGCATCTACGTGTCTATGCAAGTCTGATAAAGTCGAACAAATCATCAATGCCGCCAATGATAATGCTTTTCATATGGTCCTGTCCAAGAGCCCGCAGACTGTGCCCGAAGTGTTATAGCTGTGCCAAAGCTACGACAGGTTGCGCAAGCAACGTCCTTGGACGAGGCGCCCTTTTTTGCGCAGCGATTCGCTTTCCAGATGGGCAATCGCCTCAGATCAGTCAATTGCTGCTGTTCTCTAAAATCAAAGTGTTTGTGATGTAGGAGGTAGCACGTCAACATGTCCCTACAACCGTTTTTTCATCAGCAGCGAAATCACTGGCCGTGCCATGAGCCACTTGCAAACTGTCTGTCCCCCAGACTGTAGCACACGGTCAAAGAACACGTCGCTGAGGCTCTCACGGTCCCTCACCTACAGCATCCTATCGCTGCGAACTATGCAGAAGCACCCGCGTGGCATCGAGAGCAAATGTGCCAGTCGTTCTTTCACAGCGGTCAAACTGTAATTCCGGTTTCCTGTACCGCCTCCGTCGCGAATGCTTGGCGCACACAGGACAATCACCATATATTATTTACACATGGCTACCCTGAACATGTCGGCAGTCATTGTCGACGTGGCCTCCAATCTTCTGCCACCTCTTCCAGAATGACTCTCCAAATAAATCATTATGATCATCATCATCATATCGTGCCACTTGTCACGCGATGTGAGATGCACACCGCGTAGCGTCGATAGGTGAAAACTTTGCCTTGCAGCTGCGTTTTATTCCACCAGCTGTGATGACATGTAGCAGTGGCCAGGTGCATCAATTGAACATGGCACAGCTTTACGCGGATTGCAGGGTGATGCGCACCGCGCAACTTCGAAGACCGTGCACTTGTCGCGCCGCACAACAGCCCCTATCGTGTCTTTCACATCAATCAGTGGGTAAACAGTGATGAATGTTCATTAGGCACTCGCATCACACAAGCTTAGATTGTGTCGAGAGACCGTTCAGAATTTAAAGGGGCCGTGAACTACTTTTTATCGAAGTGGAGAAATACATTTGAGGTAAAAATAGGCTATTTCAGAAATACTTTGTCAAAAAAAAAGCACTTCAACGCGTTCAGCAGAAGCGGAGTTATTGGCAATCAAAGAGTGCCTCCGCTATGCTCCCCCTTCCTTCTTCAATGCCTTGCACTGCGAAGGCTACGGCGGAGTGGGGCGGGGCCCTAACGTTCCGCCTTCGAAACGTCACCGTGGCCCGCAGTTCAAAATTCATTTTGGATGTTAACGTAGAAGCCACGACTTCCGATTTTCGTGCCTACCATGCGCAAAACGTAAGCCAAACGCGGTTGTTGTCAACGAGCCGCAGTGCGCTTAGCCAGTGGACTCGTGGGGGCACGCCGCGGCGGCTGCGCTGGGCCGACCGCAGAGAGCAATAGCAGCCGCGTATTGGAATGTGCTTTATTACGAAATAAAGCACACAGAAGGAAGTGAGGATCACGGCCTCTGTTGAAATGAGAGCGTTTGAGAGAAAGGAGACTTCGCGCTCGGCTTGCGAGCTCCATGCACCGCGTAGGACAGCAAAACTTGGCTGTGATGTTCACAGCAACGTATGCTACCCACGCACTATGTTATTTCACCAAGCCCGAGGATTGGCTCAGGAACCTTTTAACCAAGCGAGGAAGTGCGATTGGCGAAGCATCCCGCCGATAGCTTTTCTCCAAGCCTGCGGCCATAAATCGAGGCAGGAATATTTCTTTTATCCACAACAGCGACACGCCAGTGCGGTTTCTAAAGGTAAATATTTATTTAATTATTTATTCTTCGTCCGGAACCGTAAGCCAAAGAGGTTTAAAAAATTCTCGAGTGGCGGCGCTCGCTATTGTTTACCCGCAGGGGAGAAGCCAGTACTTGCCCTGACTTCACCTCTGAAAGAGTGCCGCGCATGCTGCAGTTCGCGCACACTTTAAGTGCTTTTGCTGTGCGAATGCAAACGCTAAGGTAATTGTAAAATAAAAGGTCGTTGTTTCTAGCTAAAATATTATATTTGGCTGTGTTTTGATTCCAAAAACTCTTAAAAAATGTGTCACTGCATTTAGGTTTCCCCCTAAAACCAGAAATTAAAGGCATATATACAATAGGATCTTTACAGCGAAATTAGCCATCTTAGACATGAAGGAGGCAAAAAGAAGGCGCTTCCTGTATTCCACTATTCCCTGATATATCTTCGTGCCTTGAGTAAGATGGCGGCGGCCTGGCTTCACTTTCGAAGCGGCATTGCTACTCCAGAATTTTGTTTTGAAACCTCCTTGCCGTAAACACAGGGAGCGCCACGCGTACCAGTCCAGCCCACGCGGGCGCGATGGTGCCCCGCCTCCTCCAGCAAAGCGAAACCGCCGTAGCAGTGGCCGTCGACAGCGCTCCCGCCGCGCCCCTCTTCTCCTGCCTTCGCGGGACCCCTGCGACGCTAAAGACTATGCGACGCTGTGCTGTATCGCCCCCTCGCCAGGAAGAAAAACTTCCTTGCTCACTCGCAGGAGGCGATTGCGCCACAGCTGTCGCGGGTGGCTGGTGCGCACCGGGTCCGAGTAAAGTCCGAGTAAGTAATTGTCATTTTGGAACGAAAATTTTTCGTTATATCCCTTGATAAGTATAAAACGTTTTCGTTAAAACGAAATTTTATAAACATGGGCTTCTATGGGGACTTTCAGGGGGAATTAATTTTATTTTGTTATATCCATTATTTCGTTATAAACCGCTTCGCTATAACGAGATTTAAGTGTATGTACAACCGTCTCGACGCGGTGTGCAGACGGCACGCACGGCAGCTGCACCGACGTAGCTCTGCTCGTCGCTCGCGGACCCGCGCAACCAGCACCGCGGCTGGCGCGTCCTGAGTGCACTGCTGAGCCCCAAGACACCACGCTTAACTGTGCTCGCCATCGCTGTGGCGCACGGCTTCAACGAGCTAGCGCTCGCCGAACAGCTGGCGGACGCCTTGGCCGCCGCCGCTCTAGCACTTGGTGCGCCTGCGGTCGCGCTGCGGGTGCTCTACGTGGCTGTGTTCGTGCGGGGTGGAGAAAGGTCAACCCATGCGCAGGCAATCAGAAGTCTGTGCGAGGACGATTTCACCTTTCACGAACTGCAGCGCGTGCTGTGCCGCGGGCGGCGCCGCAGTGCGCCCTGGAAGGACGGAGTCACCCACCAGATGTTGCGCAACCTGGACGACCATCAGCTCGCCGTATTCAACGGTTTCCTGCGCAGCGGGTGCCTCCCGGAGTCCTGGCGCTGCGCGCTCGTGGTGCCGGTGCTAAAGCGTGGCAAGCCACCTCGCAGCCTCGCCTCGTACAAACCCGTCTCTCTCATGTCAGTCCCTATCAAGACAATAGAGGCGATGGCTCTGTCGAGGCTCCAATGGATTGCGGACATCCTCGCTATTTTTCTCCCTGAGCAGTGCGGTTTCCGCGCGCACCGCTCCACGGCCGACTGCCTTTCCGCCGTCGTGGGCACGCTGGAACAGGCGAGTCGTGACGGCCGCGCCGCGTTCCTGCTGCTGTTGGACGTCCAGAGCGCGTTCGACTGCCTTCCCCACGCAACCATCATCTCTCTCGGCTGTGCGCGCTCTTAGTGTGGAGGGCTGACTCCTGGCGTACGTGCAAGCCTTCCCCACCGACAGAGCGTCTGTTGTTTGTGTCGGGCGGGCGATCAGCTCGCCCCGTTCAGTGAGGTGCAGCGTGCCTCAGGGGATGTGTTGAGCCCCTTCTTGTTCAACCTCGCACTCGCGCCCATCAGCGAGTGCGTGCCCAGCAATGGGCACCTCCCTGTGCGCGCCGTGGTCTACGCGGACGACGTGGCGCTCTTCGTCCGTGGCCCGCCGTCAGCGATGAGACAGATGCGTATGCAACTTCAGGCGGCGGTTGATGCGGTCGGCGACTTCCTGCGTGCCATTGGCCTGCGCTTGTCGGCGGCGAAGTGGGAGGCCATCATGGTCCATCCAGGCGCTGCTGCTCGACGCCGCACTGGCTGCGTGGTCGTCGACGGTGTCCCCCTTCCCTGGCGTCTGACGGTGTGCTACCTTGGGCTCACAATTGATCACCGCCTGACGTGGTACCCTGCCGTGAAGCAGCTTCGCGCTGCCATGCGCCGAGTTGAGGGCGCGGTGCGCGCGCCCCTCGCGCGTGGTGCTCTCGCCACGCCTTTGTTCGCGGTGGGCATGTGCGGTGCGGTGGCGCTGTCCAAGGCGCTGTACGCGCTTCCACTGTGCAGCCTGCGACCACATCTGTGGCGACACATCGACTGCGACAATCGACGAGTGCTCCGCATGTGCCACGGCCTGCTCCGCGCATCCCGTCTGGCGGAGACGCTCGCAGAGGCCGGCGCGTGGCCCGTCTCCCTCACCGCTGATCTGCGCGCGCTTGGCCACATCGAGCGCCTATCCCGTGCCCCAGGTGACGGCCTCATGCTGTCCTAACTCCACGGACTTCCCAATTGTCGTGTGGGTAAGCTGTTCGAGCATGTACGACAGCCTGGTGGTCGATGCCCCTGCCACCCCTGCAGCCTGGCCGCCACCAAACCAGCGTGTGCCGCTGCGCGTGTGCCTCGACCTGCCGGGCATCCGCTCCAAGCACCGCACCCCTTATTGCGCTGTGGTGCAGGAGGCTGCTGCACGGATACAGGACGACCTGGTGGGGAGGGCACACCTCTACACAGACGGTTCTGTCCGTCAGGACGGTTCCGCGGCCGCCGCCTGCATTGTGCCGCACCTCGATGTCGCGAGACAGTGCCGCCAGTCCTACCGAGCTTCCTCCACCACAGCGGAGCTTGTGGGACTCCATCTGGCAGCCGACATCCTCGAAGAGTCGCCGTTCCTCAAACGAGTGGCGATTCCTTGCGACTCGAGGTCCGCTTTTCGCCACCTGCTACTCGACGAGCGCGCGCCGCCACTGGCGCAACGCGTTGCCTGCAGGCCGCACACAGTGCAGCAACAGGGAAGCGACCTGCGCCTTCAGTGGATACCCTCGCGCGTCGGTATTGCAGGGAACGAGTCGGCGGACGACCTTGCAAGACGCGCCCACGATCCTCAATCCCCGCTGTCGCCGCGAGTCAACTCGTTTGCCGCGGCGCGGCTTCACTTCAAACCGGAGGTCGCGCTGCGTCATCCCGACAGCCGTGTCGCGCAGGGGCGGCTGTCCTGCCATCTCCCGGAATCCGGCTTCACTTGAAGGGAGCGCGCCTTCCTCCTCGCACTCCGGACCGGTTCCGTCTGGCCCGCGTTGCACTTAACCCAACTTTTCACCCCTTTCAACAACAATCTCCAACGAGCGCAGGCCCCGCCTTCGGGGGGCCGCCTCGACCCTTTGCCGTGACTACGGCGCTGTCGAGACACTGCAACATCTGCTCTGTGACGGTGTGACAACATCAGTACCCTGCCTTTTCGACGGTGCGCGCGACACTCGACCACGCATACCGCGCCCAGAACCTTCGCTTCTCGTGGGTGGAATATATCCTACACCCCTGGGCTGCACATCGAGCCACGGGAAGCTCTTCCGCGCTCTCCCGAACTTTGCCGACGACGCCGGCTTGAACGACCGTCTGTAAACAACCCACGCGCCTGCGGCCTACCTCTAGCCAGGTACGCCATGCAGGTCCTGTACGTTGGCACGAAGGCATCGCATTCTCGCCTATTTAACTTGAAAAAAATACATTTCCGATTTCATTGAGCGGTTTCGAAGTTGTCCAGTTGTATGTAAAAGGTATTGATTGGTAGCTGCAATTAGCTAATTGCTTCTCCAACTACAGCTAAGCAATCAATAGCTTTTACATACAAATTGCTTAGCTAATTACAGCTAAGCAGTCTAGAGCTTTTAATTACCCCTGCACAACTTCGAAACCGATCCATGAAATTGGAAATGTGTATTTTTCAAGTTCAATAGTCGAGAATGCGATGCATTCATGCCAACGTACAGGGCCCGCATGGCGTACCTGGCTAGAGATGAATTCCTCGCAGAAAATATTCGGTAATTCTTGTAGTGGTGTTCGGGTGCTTCATTGTCGTGATGGCATTTAGCCGAGTGCGTAGGCCTTTTATAAAAAAAGTGGAGCAAATAAATTTTTTAAAGATACTTTAATAAATAGCTTCAAATTTGAACCAAAAACGTTGATGTTCGTAGTGTTCTCATTATTGCGACTTGTTGCGATTGTGGCAGTGGCTTGATTTGCTTTAATCGAATACTTCTTACTGTGCACGTCACAACCTCGACCAGATGGTGCTGCAGCCCCTGTTGAGAACACACTCCATGTTAGAATCAAAGAGATTGTATAAAACTTCTGGAGTACCAGTCCCTGCATGCCGCCACCCACGCGAGCGAGTGAAGCCGCGGCGGCCATATTGCTAAAGAGAGCGCGGCTCCAGCATAGGCAGCCGCGTTATACGCGCGGCGCTCCCTCTGTTTACGGTTCCGCGATGAAGAGTAAAATAAATAAATAAATACCTTTAGAAACCGCACTGGCGTGTCGCTGTTGTTGATAAAAAATATTCCTGCATCGATTTATTGCCGCAGGCTTTGCGAAAAGTTATCGGCGGCATGCTTCGCTAATCGCACTTCTTCACTTGGTTAAATTATGAACGGTCTCTCCACACATTCTAAGCTTGTGTGATGTGAGTGCCTAATGAACATTCATCACTGTTTACCCACTAATTCACGGAAAAGGCATTATAGGGGCTGTTGTGCGGGGCGACAAGTTCACGGTCTTCGAAGTCGCGCGGTGCATCACCCCACAATCCGCGTAAAGCTGTGCCATGTTCAATTGATGGAGCTGGTTGCAGCCGTGCGCGTAGCTCAAAGAATCGGTTATTCAACAGCGATTCGTACTGGCGAGGAGGCGCCACAACGTGTACCGAAGAGTAAACACAGGTATCGAGACTACGCGATGCACCTGTCACATCACTTGACACGTGACGCTGTACGCTGTCACTGCTACATGTCGTCACACTTGGTGGAATAAAATGCAGCTGCAATGCGAAGTTTGCACGTATCGACGCTACGCGGCGCGCATCTCGCAGGGTACATCTCACGGAGCAATCGTTTCGACAAGGGTGCTTGTCTGATCGAACAAGAAATGTCTCAGGCAGGAGCCGCGTCGAACCATTATAAACCGTGACCAAACGCACTTCAGCGGCAACTGCGTTTGGCGCTGCCGCGCGGGCCCCTATCTTGAAAGCGATCTGTGATGTGGACACAGTGCGGCGAGTACTGATAGCTTCGTGCGCGCTGTGTTCTCGCCGCTTAGGTGGCGTTGAAGTGTGAGGCAGCACGAATGTGTATTCGCTCGCTGCTGCAGGTCCTATCTTGAAAGCGATCGTCTTACGGGACGGACGACGGACGGTTTTTCTGGTTGGGTAAGCATAGAAATACTTACGCATTTAAAAAGATGGCGAATCTCACCCCAACTAGCACACTTCTGATCATTTTCTCCGATTACCGAAAGCATGAACCCACATCTTTTAAATTTATATACCATGTATACACTTGTATAGGCCGCACTTTTCTTCATCAAATTTTGATCAGGTGCGGGGTATACACGAATCAGGCCTGTAGCGCCACATTAACACACTACAGTGCCACAGCGACTACTAGGTCGGATAATTTAAAAACTGGTGACCAATATAAACATTTTATTTCACTGTTCATCGTCGCTTTCGCGCTAATCACTGTCGGACGAGCTCAGGTCATCGGCACTCTCACCACTGACGAACGAGCTCACCTCATCGGCGTGCTCCCACAGCTGATCGTCCTCTGTGCCGTCCATGGCGTTTGATAGCCCCGTGACTCTAAAGCTCTTTGCCATGATATTCACTGACAACGAACGCTACGCGTCCAGAATCCAAACGCACACTTGCTGAAGAGACGCTCGCTTCAGTCGCCCTGTCGGAGTTGTTTCGTGGTTGGCCGCGGCGATCCACTCGGAGTAGCGGTAAAACAGAAAGCAGCGGAAACGTCGTTTCGCGCAACGATGATGATAATAGTGTGCGGCGAGTGGCAAAAACTAACTGGCACCATCTTGTAGCACTTTGTGGGACTAGGCGCAGTTTTTGGCGCGTTTTAGTTTCCTTTTCCAATTTTTGCGTCCGAAAGTGGGGAGGGGCCTTCGGGCTATGCACGGGGGCGGTTTATACACGAGTATATATGGTAACCATGCTCTTAAATAACTTTACTATTACGAAATATAATACCAAGTAAATGCGAGGGCCAAAAGATGAAACGCACCCTGGGATCAGGGGCGTACGTATCCAGGGGGGGGGGTGGGGGTGGGGGGTACTTATGGGGCTCCTCCCCGAAATTTTGTCGCGCTGTCATACACGGCGGCCCAGACAACCACCCGTGCCGGAAACTATCCTACAATTATGCATAGAATGTATTTTCATGTGGCGGGCACGGTGAGTCACCACACGCTCGTTTGCGTTGGAGCGTGTGCTACTGGTGGTTGCGTTTCCACGACGGCAAGCGTGGCCTCGTCATTCGGCAAGCCAATGGTACACGCTATTGCTGCGTCGTCCAGTGGCACAAAACCCTCGAGGGCCGCCATGGTACAGCGGAGTGGCTATACGGCGTTGCGCTGCTGCCACAGAGGTGGCGAGTTCGACCCCGGCTGCGGCGGCCGCATTTGGATGGGGGTGGATTGCGAAATCGCTCGTGTTTAGATTGAGGTGCACAACTCCAGGTAGACAGAATTATTCCCAAGTCTCCCTATACGGCGTAGCTCGTAATCGGATCATGGTTTTGGCAGGTAAAACCCCACAATCAAATTTCTTTTTAATAACATCATAACCTTAATAAGCATCGAAATGCGGCCATTATTGCGTTCATGAACAGAATGCCATCAAGTGCAGCAGCGCGGTGGGTTTCTCGACGCGCTCTAATTATGATAGCTTGGATTGGCGACAATGTAAAGGGTAAACATCATGGGTTTTTTCCCGTGATGTGTATCCGCGGTTTTCGAGTCTCTTAGGCGGCGACGTGTTCTATGAGCGATATACACCACAGTATGTACAATTGCTATTTATTAAGCACTTAGTTTGATCTGCTGTCATACGCTTTTGCAACACTGCAAATAGTAGCACGTAACCATCGCCAAAAGTAAGTTGATTTGTCATTCTGTTAAATATGCTGTTTCATTACTAGGAGGTAATATGCGCTTTTCAACTATGCAACAAACCTTTGATTCTCACCACAAGCTACCACGTTACAAAAGCACAACAGAAGTTACCATGATGCAGTTGCTTTGTTTAAGTGCTTGGGTGTAGTGAGGCGTGCGGCAAATGTGCAGAAAGCCTTTGAATTAGGTTGCCGAAAACATAGCACCCATATTTCTGTGGGGTCTAGTACACAAACAAATAAGTTGTTTGAATGTATGAAATGATGGGTACTCAACACGCCAGGAATGTTATTGGCGTGATTTACATGTGAATGACGTGTTTGTCGTTGTGGCACACATTTCTAAGCATGGTGGCTTGTGTTTTGCATTGAATTGGCGTATAGACCAAGCTCGATGATGCAGAAAATATTGTCGCTGACGTGGAAAATACACTTGGCGTTTGTTATCGCGTCTTTGTCCACATTTTCTTTAGCGCCGTAAACGACCACTTTTCTTTATGTTCCCTCAACGAGAAAATAATATATAGTGCTCCCACACATTGCGGGAATCTGTACAAGCGAAGCTTTGCGCAATGCTTTGGATGATGGATGGTTTTTCGGTGTGATGTTGAGATCGAAATTAAAAGTGAATAATAGTGCAGAAGATACAACAAGATGCGTCTGCATGAGGCGTGGTTGTAACCAGTGAGAATGGTTAGCACTGCCACCGGCTCACAGGGTGTGCAGCTTCGTGGCAGAAGTGCTGAAATGCTGGACGGCTGCTTATGTAGTGTCATCTTGACGTTGCGGTGCGGGTAGCAAGGGCGCGTGAACCAAAAGGTACTAAGCATAGTGGTGAACGTTGACAGCTGGAACAAGGGTGCCCGGCGCTGGCATCGAGGCACCCCAGCTGGAATTCCTCGCTTGAAGTCATCCGTGTTCAACGAGACCAATGAGTCAATGAGGGCTACGGACGGAGGCATGCCATCGGAGAGCTCTTCCCGCTCAACCACACCAGAAAGGGCACGTGAACGTGTCCCCGCTGTTGGAACTGTATGCACATCTCTCCTGCTTCTTCACTTCAATGCTTTTGACCGCTTCTCGCTCAGTGCACGCTCTGGCTTGATGTTGTTGTCGTTGCCTATCGAACAATAGCTATGCGGCACTTAATAACAGACGACTTAATACAGTAATCTCGTTGACTACATTTTAACTAACAAGGTTTACCAATCGCCAGTTCGGGCCCCGCGCTGTTTTCGTTATTTTCCGTGCCAATTTCACATTATAGTTACATCTTACATCGCGAACAGCATGCCCCACTCTGTCACCATAAATCACGATCTTTTCATTTCCGCTAGGATGGATAGTTGGGCGTGTTGGTTAAGCATGAACTGAAGTGAAGGCGCGAAAACGACGACGGACGAAGAGAGAAATCACACCCACACACACTCGTGTGTGTGTTCTCTCTTCGTCCGTCGTTGTTTTCGCGCCTTCACTTCAGATCATTTCATTTCCGCCTACATCGCAATGACGCATTCCGGGCTGTTGTCGGTCCCCTTTCAATTGTCCACGAACAAAGGAAGTGAAACTAGAAAGGAGCCTTTCGTCACGCAGCCAGCCTTCGCAAGCGACGTCTTCTTGAAGCCACCCCTTGAAGCCGGCCCAACAGGTGACCCTGCTTGGCGGACTCGGTCCAGTGTGCTTTGTTCGTGGCAGGTTCCAATCAACGCGCACTTGTTCGAACGCTTTGCCAACTGCTCTGAGCACATTTTCGACCGATTATATTCCCGCAACTTCAGTTGTTCATTGTCTTCTTTGCAACGTGCGACGGTGGCGGCAGCATACTGCTGTCGCACGCGTTGTCGTTTCCAAGAAGCGCGCGCTAGGTGAGCGCAGCTAGCCAGCCTGTGGAAGACGCTAAATCTCACCACGAAAGGTCACGTGTAGGGCCGAGTAACTTGGCTTCAATTGTGTTGCGCAATGCTCCTTCCTAGTTCTTTCCTTCCTCCGTGAAATTACTGCTTGCGAATCAGGTAGTGAGGAACTGCGCTTAAATATGCGCAGTTTTCGCGCAATTTTTGTGCGCATTCAATTTCAGAATGTAAGCGTTTTATCTGTTCAAATAACAGACGCGTGCCCAGTATGTCGTTCGCATAGGTCGATAACTTTTGGTGTGTTTCATAGAAAGGTGCTTAAAGAAACCGTGATTAAATTGCGAGCAATACGTGTTGCTCGAAGGAGGGTCTTTTATTGGTACAGCGCTGCGGCCTGTGTCTATCTGAAAACGTTGCCCGTGGTATCGGGACGTAGTACTTTTCGATTTCTGTACCGAAATGAACTTGAACCTTTTTCAATCTCCTCGAGGCACTCAACGATCAATAAATGAAACAAAGTAGCTTTCCGAGGTAGTGGCGGGGGTCATTGAGTGCCATATGGAAACAGGGAAAGTAGTAACAAAAAAATTTGCAATTACATGGCATTGAGATTTGTATTACCAAAGTACGAGTACAAAAACGGCGGAAGAGCTAAAAAAAGCTAGTCGCTGTAACGTGGGAGATAGTGTCGAAGAAATCATAAATTCGGTTTATTAAGGAAAGAAATGCGCTTGGCGGCGTATGTTGTGGTATATATCTCAAAACCTTTTCTTGGTTCTTTCCGTAAGTTCCTTAGAGAACAGAGCCGATTACCGGCGCATCTTTAGGGATAGTACAGATCAGCGTGTCGAGCCGGAATTGTATTTAAAAAAAAACATTGTCAAACACCCTCCTGTATAAGTGATTGGTCAGCGAAGCTGCAGATACGTTACGCCTAATGTAGGAAAATTGCCAAACACCGATTCCATGATGTGCGCCCCTTACGCACATTGCGCTTCAAAGTGATATATGACACAAACACACGTATGACTAGCGTTTACAAAGTCTCTAATTTTGTTTATTACTTTGAAATGACTGCTATAACTGCTTTGTGGTTGCTATGATACACACTGATGTTTGCCGTTCTTTTAATTTTTTTATTTATTTATAAATACTGTAGAACTTCTGCAGACCCATACAGGGAGCGGGCTTACATCATCATAGGCATGTAATAAGATACAAGTTCCCCAAAAGACAAGAGGAGAACATGAAGTAGATCACAACACTTTTCGACAGCAAGTGCATCAATATTATATTGCGTATATGGTTACACTTCGCGTACACGTGAAGAGAAAATCTAGCATTATGAATCGTATGCTATACCGAAATTAACTGATCTAAATTTGTATTATTTACAGCTTCGCTTGTTAACGCATTCCAAGCGTTCACAGCGCGAGGGAAATGTGAATACTTAAACGTATTGCAATGCGTACTAAATGGCCGGATACACTTATCGTGGTTTTTCCTACTAGACCGACGGCCGGGCGGATGAATATAGTCTTTTCTGATTTTAGTGTGTCCGTAAAAGAGGAGATAAAAAAACTTCATAGATGCAACATGGACGCCGGCAAGAAAGAGCTGCCAAATGCGCTTGATTGCGCATGTCCGTTGCACTGTCATGCCAAGAATACTTTGAATAGATAAACCTAAGAGCCCTATTCTGTAATCTTTCAAGTTTATCGCGAAGGTACTTTTGATGAGGATCCCACACTATGCTTCCGTATTCTAGAATAGGTCGGACCAGAGTTTTATAGGCAGTTAATTTAACGGCTTGAGGTGCTTTGCTCAATGGTCTGCACAGAAACCCCAGTAGTTTGAATGCCTTGGTGCATGTATTGGTAATGTGCTTATTCCATTTTAAGTCTTGCAAGAATGTGACACCCAAGTATTTTACGTTGTCAAATTGTGTAATATTGAAACCTTTAAGATTGTACGTAAATGATGAAGGTCGTTTTTTTATGGTTAGGCTGATGATCGCAGTTTTAGAGACGTTTATTTCCATCCCCCACGTATTGCACCATTGGGTAATGTTTTGTAAAAAACAATTAAGCTTTAGTTGGTCATCAGTACTGCGAATTGCAGTATAAATGACACAATCATATGCGAAAAGTCGCAATGTTACACCTGGTTCTGCACAAGAAGAGAAATTTGAGAAATATGTTTGGTCAAAGTTAAATCGATGCGTGACCCGTGTACGGTAGTTGGTTGACTCGGATCCTTGAAGTAACCGAGGCAGAACTCTTCCACGAAGTGGGTGAATCACTGCTTTGTTTCCGATTTAGCGATGTCTACGTTAAAGTCTCCGACAACGACCACTGGCGAGGGATTGGCGGCAACGTACGTTGATCAACGCGGAAGTGCGCGCGCCTCGTCATCAATCATGCGGCTTGACGGCTTTTTTTTATTTGCGCGTTTCGTATTGAAACGACTGCTTTCACGAAGTGGCTGAACCACTGCTTTGTTTCCGGTTTTGCTGTCGGCGTACGGACGCGAAAATTTCCCGGGATCCTAGCCTTAGATAGCTTCGCTGTAAAACCGGTGCTGAATCTCCATATTTAGCTGAGCCGGCACCAAACCGATATTAATCCAAATAGCGTCCTTAGAATGGTCAGACCAGGGGCGCTATAACGTAAAATGATTCCAAACTGTTTTGATTCCAATTTCTACAATGAGCCTCCTCGATTGGTCAAAACATTTTCGGGCCACTCCCAACTTCGTCTGTCTGTCACGCGACGGCACGAAAGCCGTGATAGCTCCTCATCTGATAAAACGTGTACACACTAATTATGCATAATTAAACCGCACAAAAGAAAAATAATCATTCCTGATTCGGCGTCTTTACACCATTAGCCCTCTGCTATTGGTTCAATGTTTTCTGGCTACGCCCACTTCCCCTGTCTGTCACGCGACCTTACAAAACCGCCAAAACTCACCACGTCAAAGTGGTGAGTACGCGAAAAAAATGCATTAATATGCCGAACAAAGCTGAAAATTTTTCTGAATAGCCACAGACTGCCCCGTTCCTAAAGGAATAGAAGATGGCTGCCCGCCGATCGCTCAGGCCCTCACTACTCGCACATACCGGTGAGCCTGTATTTATTTGCGCATGATAAACTTTTTTGCGTGGCAGTAAAACGTAATCGAGCCCTTTCGGCTTGCATACGACATCCCTCTGCCAACTCTTCCTTACTGAGGATCCGTTTTAGCGGCATTCTTATCCTTCCGTTGCACGCCGCCGCGCTTTTCGACCAGCCACCGCAAGCTAAGTAAGGCAAAGCGGACCAATCGGAGAAGCCGGCACCACCCTCTTCATACGGTTATCTATTTTCACTGTGCTGGCTCGGGCTCACCGAAATCCCTCTCCCCTAGAGCGTGCTCCTCGCTTCTCGTCAGCCAATTAGATAAGAAAAACCGCTGAGTGTAGACAATGTTATAGGTTTCGAAAGCGAACAAAGGTGACCTCCTATACACGAGGAGAGTGTTTGATTGGGTTGTTCAGACAATGCTGCGGGTCACCGCCCGATGCTTGCGTCGGTGGTTACGTAAATATGACGTCAGGAGTTTGGAATCAAAACAGTTTGTAATCATTTTACGTTATAGTACCCCAGTTTTCTTTACGGCTTTCCAAGTTTTCAAACCAAAAATATGGGCCGATCCCGAAAACAGTGCAGCCTAAATGTTGCCCATGTGCTAGAGGGTATGTATCGCCCTTCAATGAACATCAGGGACGCCAACTTGGATCAGTGTGTATGTGCCACTGGGTGTGCGCGGACTTCGTGGCGGCACTGCTAGATGGCGCAGCCTGTCCACATGGAAGCGCGAGATAGGTGCCCCGATACAATGCACGCCTGATACGCGAGGTGCATGCTCCGTCAGTTCGCATAATTGCATAGTCACCGTGGATGAGTTCTGGCCAAATTATTTTACCCGCCATCTTGGAACCGAACCCAAATCGGAACTTTTTTCGTGAAGAAGTTCCGAGTCGGTTCGACCAGAGGTTCAACCCAGGATGATTGCTGAAATTCTATCATGCATGCGACTGCGTTGACGAGAGCAGACGACACCTGTTGCTATAATCAGGCGCCGAGTGCTGCCTCGGGAGCAGTCACGTGACCTTCCACAGTGACCTCAGTGGCTCTCACCTGCTACACCTGCTGTGCGTTTCTGTGCATTGTAGCGCAGAAACGTTTAATCTGGAACAGCAAGGCACATTGCTTCAGAGTTTGAGTATTTTGATTACATCTTTACAATTGCTGAACCAGTTACTGTTAGATACCGGCACAGACGTTCCGTAATAGAATTTGAAGCCGCAAAAGCGGGCGCTATGCATGAGGGCAACGTTTTATAATACTTATTAGTGGCACCATATACAGGAATCTGGGTGGATGGATGGATGCTCTGAGCGTCCCCTTTGAATCGGGGTGGTGGGTTGCGCCACCAAGCTCTTGTTATTATTTTGCCTAATGTCCTACCTTTATTTTTGAGAAGCACACAAATACAAAGAATTCCAGGCATATACCTTTGTGAACCATTACTAGGAACTCGTGTTTGTGTACGTTTCAGTTGTTTGTGGTCTCCCTATTTTTCTGCCACCAAACCTCCAACCGCCGCTTACTAATCTCTACAGCTGACACGTTTACTTTGCCCGTACTATCCCTGAACCCAAGGACTTCAAGGTGGTTAGAGGAGCCTAGACTTGCAGCTGGGTAGATTTCTTCACATTCCAATAAAACATGTTCCCCCGTTTCTCTAGCTTTACCACAGGAAGCACATGATGCTCCGTAATTGGTGTACTTCACTTTATAACTGCGCGTTCTAAGGAATCCTGATCTCGCTTCGAAAATTAAGGAGCTTCCCTTTGAGTTATGATAAATTGTTTCTTTCCTGAGTTCCCTTTTTCCATTGAGGTAGTTAGTCATAGCAGGTTTCTTTTCCATTGCCGCCACCCATAACCTTGTCTCAGCCTCTCTCACTTCGCGTTTGACGTTCTTTGTTGCCATGTTGCTGGCCATACCGGTCGCATATTTGCTGGTAAGCTTCCTAGTTCTTTTCCTGCACTGCGAGTCAATGTTTTGCCTGTACAGATACCTGAATACTCTTGCACCCCATCTACTTTCTTCCATTTTCCTCAGTCCTTCTTTAAAATCAATTTTACTCTGAGCCTCCCTTGCTTCAAAATTTGTCCAGCCCACATCACCCTGCACAGCTTCATTAGTAGTCTTCCCGTGGGCGCTCAACGCGAGGCGTCCCACTCACCTTTGGTTGCCATCGAGTCCTGGTTGCACTCCTGACTTCAAGCAAACAACCCATTTCCAAATGTAAGCCCTGGAACCATTACACGTTTCCACATACCCCGGAGCACCTCATACCTATTGTATTCCCATAGCGCCCCGTGTTTCATTATGGCCACATTTCTCTTCCATTTTGCCGTTGTTGTTTTCTCCTGTGTCTCCAGATATCTATCGCCTTCGTTTATCCATATACCAAGGTATATTTACCCGGTATTCTTTTACCCGAGGTATTTCCTGGCCCTGAATCAACACCGTCTGTTCACTGTTTTCATTGAATACCATAAAACCTGATTTTTAACGCTAAATTTTAATCCTAACTTCTCACATTCTTCTCCACAGATATCAGCAAGACGTTGCATATCACTTTGCTTGTTAGCAAGCAACACAGTGTCGTCCGCATAAAATAAACCTGGAAGCTGCTGCTCAACTGTTGTGCCGGCTTGTTTGTATGAGAGGTTAAACCCGATATTGATTCCTTCTAGTGCTCTTTCCATCCTTACCACGTACATCATAAACAACAGCGGAGATAAAGGGCAGCCCTGTCTCAGTCCCTTGTTGATGTCAACTTTATCCTCGCTCGTCATCTCTTCCCATTCAACGCAAAGAGTATTTTCTCGGTAAATCTCCCTCAATAGCTGTATACAGTCGTTGCCTATACCTTCCGCTTCTAGATTATTCCACAAAATGCTGCGATCTACGTTGTCATACGCTCCGGTAATCTCTAGAAAAATCACATATAGTGCTCTCCTTTCTTTTCTGGATATTTTAATACACTGAGAAAGGACAAATAAGTTATAATCGAGCCGCCTACCAATTCTGAAACCATTCTAAAGTTCTCCCAATATGCCATTATTCTCTGCCCATGCTTGCAGCTTCAATTTATTCGCCTGGATTGCTAACCTGTATATTACCGATGTAACTGTCAGCGGTCGATAAGAGTGAATATTATCTTTTTCCCCCTTACCTTTATAAATTATGTTTCATCCTACTTTTTCTCCAACTGTCTGGTATTTGCCTATGTTGTTAGCATTTTGCTACTGCTTTCAACAGAGCTTCCTCATTTTTTGGTCCTAGCTTAATAATCAGTCTAACGGGAACCTCGTCTAAACCTGTGGCTGTGCGCTTAGGAATTTCCTCTTCAGCTTTCTTCCAGCTGAAATTACTCAGCACCAACTCCCTTTCCATCTGGTTTTCGTTCATTCTCTTTGTTTCCTGGGACATCGCCGAACAGCGCCTCTAGCGGCCGCCTCTGAACACATGCGCCTTTTCTCAGGGAGAGCGTCGTTTAATTTTCCCAAATAACTAATCATAGAAGCCATCTTTCAAAATATTCCCGTGGAAATAGGCTCTAGGCGCTTAGCCCGACATCTCATGCAAGCGGTACCATTACTTACGGCAGGAAACCCGTTCCAAATTGCGGGCGAAGTTTAAAGTATGGGAGTCTAGGGAAAAGCCCAAAATATGGAGGCTTTTTTGGCCAGTAAAAAAGCCATTTGCGATGAGCCTATTGCATCGATCGACGTATTACCGGGGATTTATCAACTTCAATGACTCAGGTTTCAGCTAGTTGCAGCAGCAGCTCTTGAATTATCAAAAAAGTCGTTCTAAAATCGCAGTTTTCATAACAAGGTCGCATAATTTATCGTGGTACGTATATAAACCTAGTTTTTGCCTCCACCAGCACGTCGAATCGATAGCCGAGCGTTCTGCGCGACCACAGGTTAGGATCACTGATACCACGATTGTGAGTTCGCAGGCTCGAAGCCAGCGGCGCCGCTGTTTTCTTTATCACTTTGTCGCTGCTTAGTGTGGCGATTTCCCGCCAGATGGCATATTCCGAAATGCAGGTCATTTAGTTACGGTTCTTGGGGGTTTCGCTTCTTTCCACTGTACCAACGTTTTCCTAAAGAAATAGCTGACTGGTTTTGTGAAGGTGAGAATGTGCTTCCAAACTTCTTTTGCACTTTAGCTATAATGTATTTTAGACAATAAATCCAGGTATCGTGTTTTGAATGTTCATTTATTTCTTAAGGCGAGTGTTTATGAAGGCATTACTAAGAAATATTTTGCCTCTTCAGCTATGTCTTGGGGAAGGCGTGTTTGTGCGACTCTTGTGCAGCTTGAAACATACCACAAAAATAAATGGTGTCCAGTGTGTGCAATTAAAAGACACAGAAGTAGAAAAGTTGGCTGCAGCCCCAGACGTAGTATTCTTAGAAAGGAATACCGTTGGAGGTATTTGACTTAGTATATTTGCATCATATCAAAGCAGGATTTTTGCGCACCTGATCCTTGGTGCAAATGAAGGCTGTCCGGATTATTCCACAAGCTTGTTTACTTAGGACAAACCAGTACCTCGAAACATAAGCATTTTATCCTGAATATGCAGCGCACGTCTCTTATCATTTGAACCATTCCCATATACCTTCCCGAAATTCCAGAAATACTAAAGGTATTCATATCCTTTTACCACGACTTACGCAGAGGAGTATTGGAAATTATGCGAAAAGACACCGGGACGTGTTAATGTAGCCTGTCGTGTAAAATTGAGAACGATTCCAATCACAGACCACGCCCTTTTGGAGTTATGTCCACAATGTTGAGGAAGAAGACATCGTTTTCGGCTACAATCACCGAAGTTGCTATAGCATTCTGCTGTTCTGTTTTTGACTAACTCTATTGCTGAATCAGGTTGCAGAACCTTGATATAATTACTGGTGCAATTCTTCAGTAATTCTGTGAGAATATTATCCTACCCTAAATTTAACGTGTTTGAACAATTGAAGAAACATGAGAAAGGACCGTGAGTTTTTGCAGAAATGTTCCCTTATTAGAATCGTTTATGACCCATATCGGTACGGTGGTGTTGTGATGATTACGCCAGCGTCCACTGACACCATTTATCACTTTGTCTATTGCTTGTAAATAAAATACAAAAGTGTTGTTCCTTGTGCGCGAGTAGCACAATGGCAGCTGAACCTTTCAGATGGTGCCACTAAGCCACAAATTCCCTTTTCTGCCTTGGTGCCACAGGACATATCAATTTCACCCTTGAATTTCGCCCTTTCACTTTCCTAGAAAGCATAGGGAGGTACACAAGACGAACAGGCGAAGTTTTGAAGTAGTCCTGAGATTTGAGAAAAATTTCATAGGCAATGTTATTATCCTTTATTTGTTTACATATGTATTACATCTCACTGGTGATAATAATGACGTACTACATAATAGTTCAGTTCTTATACTTAATACATCATGTCTGAGATGGCTGTCCTGAAAACTAGCCATGTGTGAGCACTGCGTGACATTGGCTGGAAGGCCATTCATTAAAAAAAAGTTGTGTGCAGAATAAAGAAAACATAGGTGTTCAATGACAAGAGAGTAGAGGCTTGGGCTAGTCGGTACATACTCGATAGGGAAACAGCGCAAAAAAAAAATGACAAGAAGACAAGAAGGGAGACACACACCAGCGCTGACTGACGACTGAATACTTTATTCAGAAAGGAACACATATATACATTAGAAAAAAGAAAAAAAAAGAAAAGAAGGGTATATGCGCATCGGCAAAAAAAAAAAGACATCGATTAGATTTGAATTTCCCGCGAATTATGACACTTCCGGAGATATGTTAGTTCTACCTCAGACAAGGCCACAGACGACATGAGGCGGCTGCCATTGCAAGGAATGGTGCGTCTTGCTTCAGCACTCCGTCTGTGGCCTTGTCTGAGGCAGAACTAACATATCTCCGGAAGTGTCATAATTCGCGGGAAATCCAAATCTAATCGGTGTCTATTTTTTAATCGATGTCTACTAATCGGTGTCAAATTTAATCGGTGTCTATTACCACTTTTCAAGAAAAGAAAAGAAAAGATAAATAAATCACCCACCTAGTTTTCTGCCGCCCTCGACTGCGCTTCTCTTGGTATCCATTCTGTAACTCTACTGGTCTACCAGTTATCTACCCAACGGATTACATGGCCTGCCCAGCTCCATTTTTTCTTTTAATGTCAACCAGAATATCGGCGATCCACATTTGCTCTCTTATCCACACCACTCTCTACCTGTCTCATTACGTTGCACCTAACATTTTTCGTTCCATCGTTCTTTGCGCGGTCCTTAACTTGTGCTCGAGCTCCGTGCCTCTTGTGCCCCATGTGTTGGCACCGGTGGAGTGCGATGATTGTAACGTTTCTTTTCAACGACATTGACCTAACAAACTAATTATACTTAAACTAAATAAATATTAAGAAAACGTGTCATAGCTCCTCAGGTAAACCTGTCAAGTAAGCAACACTTAATGTCCAGATGAAAACACGTAGCATACTACAATAATTAAAATGGAGTAAAAATGGAACAATATATAAACAAATATACAACCTATCGAGAACAAATAAAACGTGAAAACAGTGCGGATAACATAGTTTTGCATTAATTTTGGAAAAGATCACCCTACAACAACGGAGACTGTATCCATGTGAAAACTCCTATTCTATCATTGTATTCAGGGCCTGCTTTATTGCAGACAAATTTCGCTGATCCACTACTAAACTGGGAAGCTCATTGAACAGGTGGGGGATATAATACCTTCTTTGTAGTTATCCATCACGAGTTCCTGTCCGAGGAACTACATACTTGGGATGTTTTCGCATTGAAACCTCATAAACCTCATATTTTTTTTCTGGGCACAAAATCTAAAGGCTTGATTGTATATATTTTTATGGACTCTCACGCTTTGTTCGTGTTTTTCTCCGTCTGCCTGTTGTGAATTCATATTGGCTTTTGTTGACTGTAAACTGTTCGTTGTCATAATTGCTGTTTTCTATTTCATGTTATTTCCCTGTATTTGTATTTGTATGTCTAATTTATGTTTTTACCGTGCGCCACCACCCAAACCTTAGGGTTGTTCCTAGGAACATTAAATAAACATGATTGATTTATGGATTGATTGATTGATTGATTGATTGTAAATTGAATTATGGGGTTTTACGTGCCAAAACCACGATCTGATTATGAGGCACGCCCTAGTGGGGGACTCCGGAAATTTGGACCATCTGAGGTTCTTTAACGTGCACCTAAATCTAAGTAAACGGGTGTTTTCGCATTTCGCCCCCATCGAAATGCGGGATTGATTGAATGATTGATTGATTGATTGTGGGTGGGAGATTTGCTGCTGTAGCTGTAGCTCATCGTCTTGATTTTGGTATGGAACGAGCACCCATAGCTCTTAGTAGCGCATCATGGAAATAGCGCGTGCGCAGTTGTACTGTGTCCCGCAATACCCCTCGCCATACTTTTCGCATCCAGTGATCCTGCTTGAGGGCGCTGCTTTCTTATGTAAGTTAAGGTCCCTGTATTTTTCAAAGGTAGTGCAAACTCCTCCTCCTCCTCGCGCCGTTTCCTCCTCGTCACTCCTTCTAGGCCGCCATTAGTGAGTTAAACGCGCGGCCGCTACTACCCGCTTCATTTCGTATCGCATGCGGCGCGTTGAAGCGCTTGCTTGAAACGCGACTGTTCTGGGCGCATTTTCACAAGGCTGTTCGTACGCACGATATCTACGTAAGATATGTAGTACCTTCAATTATTAGTCGAAACTGCGTCTCTAGACGAGGAAAACGAAAGGTAGATAAGAAGTTAAACGCAATCCTAAGCAGTCTTTACTACTGCAGATTGTTTCTCGGAATTGAATGGTCTTCTACGAAAACAAAGAGCTACATCAAGCTATGCACACACAACATGGCGGAGACATTTATGTGCTAAATATTCTCAACGTGTTTTTTTTTTCAAAAATGCATCCGCGCGCTTTCCCCTCCCCCCCCCCCCCCTCAGTTATATGCCTTGGTTCCCGGCTGTGTGCGCGCTTTCTGCGTTTTGCTCTTTAATTGGCGACTCTTTCATTATGCTCATTTACGAGAAGTCATGCTGGTATTTATATTGCCAAAATGCGCCCTTTTGTTCGCCGCAGAGCATAAACCGGGACTTTGTTTTTTTTTTTACTCAGTCGTTGGCCGATGGTGAACTCGCGAACGCACCCACTTTCCCGCGTTCATCACTAACTTGGCGAGAACACCGATCAGAACCTCCCTCAGTAATCACGCTGCCAAATGCTATCAACTTTTTAATATTTTCAATGAACGCACATTTACACATAGTTGAAGCAAATAAATCAGATTATTTTAGGGAATAAAGAGCACTCTTTCTCGTTCACATGTTTCCAAATATGATAACACATGAAGCAAAGCAATAATTGCACATGGCATCTTCGTGCATTTATAAGCGTATACATAAAGATAAAGGCACACTTTCACAACACAAATATATTCATAATAAGACGAAACATTCAAACAAAACAATTATTGCACACAAACTTAGCATTGCATAAATGTAAGATCACCTTTATGAATTCCTGATATATAGATAATAAGATAAAGACATTGCAACATAGAAATCATTGCACATTACATACTTGCACATTATTATAGTGAAAACTTGAAAGAAAATTGTTGCACGTTTGTAACGTCGTCCCTCATTGCAATACTCCTGCTACCAGACATTTTTGAAGCCAGTCGCATACGGTGGCGCAATATCGCGCGCCGTTTAAGGTTTCGTTTGCCACGAGAAACCGCAAAAAGCTTGCCCCCCTTTGCAATGCTATTCCAACATCTAACAGCACAGTAAGTCGGCATCATGCTGCAGCCGAGCGCGTCTTCAAAAATGTAAGAAGCCTACGCTCACGAACAGCGCACATGTGTCCCAGTGTTTCTACGCTCACTAACGGCGCCGTTTTCCCGCGATAACGAGAGCCGCGCGGGTTATTTGTCACGTGTCAAGCATCGTCCAATAGAAGAGCGGAAAACGGCGAAGAAGTCAGGAGAGGGATAGAGGGCGGGAAGGAAATTCTCCTTTCCAATTTGAACAATGGTTTGCGCTACCTTTGGACCATACAGGGACTTTAATGTAAGTGGCAGCACAATCACGTGGTATTTTTTTTTTGTTTCACGTACTTTTTTTCCGTGTGAAAGAATTAACCACAATTAACCGCGATAATTGTATTTTGCTGCAAACATCCTAGTTCGCTGTTTCGAATAATTACCTACAACTTCTAAATCGATGTCTTATCAGTCAATACACGTAAATGATTAACTGTATTTAATTTATTGAATGTCGACCACAAAAATTATTGGTGGTCTCTCAACTCAACGGTGGTCTCACCCCCGGGACTATGCGGGGGGAACAGTCGAGAACGGCCCGGTTCCAGAACCAGGTCGAGGACCCGGTCCAGAACCCGTTCGAGAACCCGATCGACATCCAGGACAAGATCAAGATCGCGACCCAGCCGAGGAGAGGCAGAAACCCGGGCACAGCTGAGCTGGGCACGCGCGGTCTCTGACACTGCTGCTCCACCTACACGGGCGGAATCCGCCCTAGAGCATGAAATAACGCAGATCAGACAGATGTTACAACAAATAATGCGAGAAAACGCGATGCTAAGGGAGGAGATAAAAACGCTGAAACAGGACAACGCAATACTTAAGCATTAAAAAAAAGACAGAAATAACCCGTAACACGCCCACAGCTAGTACAGCGTCGACAGCAAATCAAGCTCCGCCGACGCCAGTACCCACGCCGATAAGTGGAGAGACGCCACCGCATAAGCGAAGAACAAAGGAAAAAGCAGACGAGCAAAGCGACTGTACACTCGGACAAGTAAAAGGCATGTTCCAGGAATTATTCGCAGGTCTACAACAGCAATTCATCCAGATGCGCGCGGATATACAACAGCAGATAACGCAGATGCGAGTGGAAATGTCGCAGCGGTTCGACGTCATCGAGGCTAGAGTAGTGCAGCCGGAAAATGTGTCGAAAGACGCCCGACCCGCAGGAGCGAGGCCGGTGAAGAGCAAGCCGTACAGCAGACCACCTGCGGCTGAGATCAGCTGCACGGACTCGAGTAACCAACATGGCGCTGCGTAACGATTTCGCAGTGGAATTGTCGTGGGTTTCGCCGTAAGAGGGGCAACCTGCAGCAATTCGTAAAAACCAAGCAATCACCGGACGTAGTCACCCTCCAGGAAACTGGGGGGACCGCAAAATTATCAGGATACAAATCATATAGCACTTCAGATCAAAAAGCAACAGCAACCACTCTGATACACCGAAACATAGTGGTTGTAGAACACGACAACGGCATAGGAAACATAAACCACGTCCTACTCGAAATCATACCACCCCGAGAAAAGGAGGGAAGCCTATTCGTGCTGAACGTATACAGCCCACCACGACAAAAAGTAAAGTTTGGCTCGCTTTTCCGCAAAGCGTTAAACGTGGTGCGCAGACAAGCACTGATCATCGTGGGCGATTTTAACGCACCACACGCTGCCTGGGGTTATACCTTCGAGAACGTTAAAGGCCGCAACCTGTGGTACGACACGCAGCACGAGGGGCTCACGCTAATAACTAACCCACAAGACTCTACCAGAATGGGCAATAGCGTAAACAGAGACACTACGCCGGACCTGACATTCATAAAGAACATAGCCATCACGAAATGGGTCAACACGAACGTAAATCTTGGCAGCCATCATTACATTCTGAACACAATGCTACAAGCAGGCCCGCGTAAAAAAAGGCAGGAAAATAACGCTAACCGAGTGGAACACTTTTCGTAAGCTACGCGAGGACGATGCGACAGAAACCATCGAAGACAAACAGAAATGGACAGAGACACTCCAGCGTAGCGTGCAGAAAGCCATCAAACACATTCCCGAAGAGGTAGGCATGGAGAAAATGAACAGCAAACTCCTGCACATGTGGGAGGCCAAACAAAGCTTACAAAAGCGCTGGAAAGGTCACAAGCACAACCGGCGCCTAAGGATGAGAATTGTGGCGCTCGACAGAGAAATAGAAGACCACGCGAATCGTCTATCTCAGCAGCAGTGGGAAGCCACGTGCACTCTAATGGACAGACAGTTCTGAATGTCCAAAACTTGGAACATACTCCGAGGCCTCCTCGACCCAGAATGCACGAAAACACCCCAAATGCAAAATATACAACGGATACTACAAAGCCACGCAGGTACAGAGGCAGAACTCCTACGAGATCTACGCCAGATATGCATAGGATATGCAACAAAGATACGACTGCCAGAGTACAAAGGGAAGGATAACGTCGACCTCGACGCCCCCATAACGGAGGCTGAGATTCGATACGAACTCTGACGACTCAATCCGAACTCGGACCTCAATCCCCAGGTCCTGACGGTGTAACAAATAAAGTACTGCGAAACTTGGACGACGAATCCATCAACGCTCTCACAAAGTACATAAACGAATGTTGGCAGAAGGGGACCATACCCCAGCAATGGAAAACGGCCCAGATCAAATTAATACCCAAACCTGGCGAAAAGCCACACATAGAAAATTTGAGGCCAATATCATTGACGTCCTGCATCGGAGAGCTAACGGGAAAAGTAGTTCTAACGCGTCTCGGCAAATACATGGACGATAACGGGATATACCCACACTCCATGATCGGCTTTAGACCAAAACTCTCGACGCAAGACGTCATGCTGCAATTAAATAACCAGATCATAGACGCTGAAACACACTCCTTGGATACTAAGGCCATCCTTGGTCTCGACTTACAGAAGGCGTTTGATAACGTCACCCAAGAGCCCATATTGCGCAACTTGTAAAACCTCGACGTAGGCCAAAGAGCATACGACTACGTGAAAGATTTCCTTGCTAACCGTAAAGCCATAATCACAGTAGGGGACGCGAAATCCGAGGAAATAGAACTAGGCAACAAAGGAACATCACAAGGCTCGGTGCTTTCCCCGTTCCTATTTGACGTGGCGCTGCTTGGCTTGCCCGCTGAACTGGACCGCATCGAAGGACTTCAGCACAGTCTTTATGCGGACGACATCACCCTATGGGTGACGGGCGGAAGCGATGGCCACATAAAAGATATTTTACAGGAAGCAGTCAATACAGTAGAGAAATACGTGGAGAACAAGGGCCTAAAATGTTCTCCACGAAAATTGGGGCTACTACTCTACAGACCTACAAGCAGAGGACGCAAGCGCAATCAAGAGCGATCCAGCATCAGAATCGCGGTAGGCGGTCACCCGATTCCCCGGGTAAAACACCTTAGAATACTGGGACTCCGAATATCTGAGAACGGACATAACGGAGGAGCAATAAGAATACTGGATAACAGCACCCAGCAAACCATCAAGTTGATTCGAAGAATCGCCAAACACACCTCGTGAGCCTCACCCAAGCCTTCGTCATCAGCCGCATAGTGTATGTGACCCCACACCTTAAGTTACACGTGGAGGAAAAACAAAAGATAGAGTGCATCATCAAAAAGGCATATAAACAAGCCCACGGCCTACCGATCACCACGTCTAAGGAGAAGTTCGAATCGTTTGGTATGCACAACACGCTAGACGAGCTCATTGACGCTCATACAATCGCACAATACGAAAGACTGGCGCAAAGCAACACTGGAAGACAAATCCTGCACAAGTTCGGTATCACGTACGCTGGACAAAGCGGGGATAAATAAGACATTCCAAGAGAAATCAGAGAGCGCATCATCATACCCCCATTACCCAGAAACATGCACCCCGAACATCACCGAGAGCGGAGGAATGCAAGAGCGAAAGCACTGCATAAGAAGTTTCAAAACGATGCGGACGTGGTTTATGTAGACGCGGCGGAATATGCAGACGGTCGACACATGGCAGTGGTGCCCTCAAATCAAACGGGCCACTCGCTTGCCAGCGGCACCATTAAAACAAGAAAATCAGAAATCGCGGAAGAAGCGGTCATAGCGCTGGCGCTCGCCTCCACAACGGCCAGCGTAATAATCAGTGATTCTAAAAGTGCGCTCTATAACTTCGCTAAGGGAAGGGTCTCCAAAGAGGCGCTAAGATCATAAGTAACTTTCGCGGGGAGCGTGACGTTCATGTCATATGGACGCCCACCCACTCCTCCCTCCCGGGCAACGAAACCGCCCACATTCTAGCTCGAGAGTTAGCGAGCCGACCAGGAGCAGGAACAACGTGGGGCCCGAGTGCGAAGAGACCGCATGGTCACTTACAATGAAATCACCAAACACTACAGATTAGGGAGGCAGCATTACCCTCCACCCCACTCCTCATTAAATAAACAGCAGACGACAGCATGGCGCCAACTACAAACAAACACCTTCCCAAACCCGATCGCCTACAATCATTGTTATCCAGAGTTCTACTCAGATAAATGCAAAGACTGCAATTAGCGGGCAGGCCTCAGACACATAATCTGGGCCTGCCCCAACATATTGGAGGGGCCAAACAATAAGTATACGAACGCGGAGCAGTGGGAGACCGCGCTGCTCAGTTCAGACAGCGAGCACCAACTACAAGTCATCAGGCAAGCCGAAGATGCCGCTAGGACCCAAGGGCTCCTGGCCGCCATCTAAGGGAGGGGAGACAAATTCCTCTTACACTTGCCGTTTAGAATAAAAGTTGTTTCTCTCTCTCTCTCTCTCTCTCTCAACTTGACTGTGAACAACACGTACTTAGTTTCGTTCCCGAAAAATGATCCATAATTTTTTGGAGAATTGATCCATGTTAGCAGGAACATCCTGTATATGCATTTTCATGAAAACTTATTTTGCGAATTCCTTCGACTTAATTGTTATACCCAGTGTTCCTTGGTTCATTTCATAATTCTCTTTCGCCTTTTTGGAACTTTCTTTATTATTGTTTATTCAAACAAAAACTTAAATTGTGCCCGTCTAACTGCTCAAGCACACGCTTTTTTTGCTGTTCATGTTGTTTTTCTTTGTTTAGTTATTTTCAAGTTTATCCCTATTATGCATTTCGCCGACACCATCCAATTATTGATCAATCCTACGGAGTGGCTATGCGCAACTACCTTTGAAGTCATCATCATTTCATACTTATTAAATTGCGGGTATGTGAAATTTATGCTGTGAACCATAACAACGAGTATCTCCGATTTAAGACTATACTAATTACCGGTTTTGAAGCAAAGCTTGTATTGCCTGACTCATGTCGCCGTCGATGTTGCTGGCGTCGTACACGAAAATTATCATCATCAGCATTGGCTCGAGCGTCGTCGTCTTCTTCCGCAGCTGGCTCGTTGGCAACCCTCAGTTTGCGCTCGCGCTCAAGCTCGGCACGCGCTCGTGCCACTGCTCCCGCGTCCGTCGTTGTCGTCTGCTTCCACGGCTGGCTGCGTTGCCGATCATCATTCCAACGTAGAATTTCACTTCTATTCTTTCGTCGTAATGGGGAGGCCGCATTTACGGGGTTATGAGCCATTGATTGTCTTACGCAACGGACAGATTTAATATTGAAGTAATTTAATTTCGAAGAATCGCAAGCGGCAATGGCAGGCGAATGCTGCTTACCACGCCGCCGAGCAAACTCAAGACATCGAACGTCAGTGACAACGGCGGACTGCGGGCATACCGTCAGTGACGTCGTTCTCCTCCGTCGCAGCCGTCGCATCATGGTTAGTTTAGGCTAACCAGGACCACGGCATGACCCAGGACAACCTTCGCTTACCCCCATTTTCCGGTACAGGGGAAGGATTGGTTAGCTTTTTTCCCCATTCGTTCCTGCAATGCGTGCAGGAATTGGGCGTGCAAAGCACCCTATTATTGGCCTATCCTTTATTGTGGGTACATGCCATGTTCTGAAGGCTCATCATCATCATCATCAACGACTACCAGATTAAGGACTCAACACGAATATCTGCCATTGCTAGTGCAATTACTTCCAGCAGTTAGTCAATGCCACGGCGACATGAGCTGCTCATATGTACGATGAGCGTCGTCTTCCGTCTCAGTGTGCATCGTGCCCGCTGCTTACGGCAACGACCGGCGGGACTCCAACCAGGAAGATCCGGAGCCGGTGACCTACGACGTCCCGGTCATCTCCGCAGACCTGCCGGGCCGAAGGCTGGTTAACAACGGGGTCGACTACTTCAACAACAGCGGGAGGCGCAGGCGCAACGACGCTGGAAACCTAACTGGGTGCGTCGTAATACCTGAGCCGCAAAATAGCCATTCTCGGTGCACGAATCTTATCTGCCCTACTTAGAGTAATTTGTATTTATTCAGCTTTTGACCCACCTTCCAATCTCAAGCAATTTTTGCTTTCCCTGGCTTCTACGCATATGTATTTCATAAATGTCACGTTATTGCTTCAAAAACGCTTTGTACCTTGTTAGTATTTGTGCACGAGCTTTCTTCGTTCGGTGCGTTCTTTCGTGCTTTGCGTTGGGCACCAGGATCCCTGAACGCGTTGCTTAAGTCCTGGTATGTTCTAACGTACAGGAGCAACGACGGCGTCGTTCTCGAGCTTTAACAGACTCTGCCATACCCTTGCCACGAGACAGGCGCCGTCTCCTGACATACGGCGAAAATTAAATTACGCCCTCCGCAGAAGAGCGTCCTAAGCCTTCGAAGCTTGATCTGGGAAGCACTGCGCTCTGCCTCGTGGTGGCGTGCCTCGCCCTGATGGCCCTTCTCCTGTACCTGTCGATCGCCGCATTGTGGCTTCGTGGCCGCTACCGTGCCACAGATAAGGCCCTGTACACCACGCTGAGTGCGAGCGACGCCGACCTGCCTACGCCCGCGACCTCGTCAACGCGTGGCCGATGGCACCTTTCCGGCGAAGGGCCGTTCAGGAATACCACAGCAGGCACGGCTCGCTGGTCCCGCAAAGTCAAGAAGAACTCGAAGTCCGCACCCGTAATTCGAAACGCAAAGACCACTGGCTGTTCTCTGGACAAGAAAGGAAACTCGCCTCTACGATCCTTGACAGACGGCGGTCAACCGTCAGCGACGCTGACCGAGTCCACCGAAGCCAAGACGACGCCCTCACCCGCCATTACTACCGGTGAGCCTGCTTACTCAGTACTGTCGCATTGCATGCCAGATGGAGTCGCATGCAGAGCGAGTGGCGAACGAAACACAGCACTTACGCTAGCAGTCGCATGTGGCTTTGAAATGAGTGAACAATCAAATGCATTTTGAGGTCAACCTCGAGTACATTTAAAAGATAACAATATAGGCCAAAACTTCATAGCAACAGCTAGATGCCTGCGATGTTATTTAAAGTAGCATCATTACGGCAATAATAAGCTTGTGGCCTCTTTTACTACGAGAGGCGAGATGCGCTACGACATGCGCTGGCTTTAGGGCATGTAAAGTGTAATTGCTTCTGTCTCAAAATTACAAAATATGCATGAAGAGCAGGCTACTGGCCAGATGCGACACTCGGTCGGCCTGCTCACCAGACGCAAACGCGCGGACTTTTATTGTTATCGATACACAGACGCAAAGTTTACCAAACATGATTGTGTGAGGTATATGCTTAAATTACTCCAACATTTTGAAGCGCTGCAAGGTTTATTCGATAAGTCTGCGTCCACTGAAAACGAGCTGAACGCCAAAAAAATGGTCATGGTCGTGTGACTCCTGCGCATCCTCTCACGTGTAAAGCACACCATGAGCGAGTAGAACAAAGGGAATCCGATGGCCTAGCTTTCTTTTTAGTTACATTCGATGACCTAGATTTCCTTTAGTTACGCACAACCTCTTATACAGAAGCCCAACGGACTCCTGCTAATCACAAGGAGGTTGCGAATCTCTCACGAACAACCTCCCGGATGAGCTCCCGAAGCTCATTGCCGGAAGCCAGAGCAGAAACGTTGCTCGAGGCGTTGCTTTGGGCGATCGAAGGGTCCGGCAACGTTGTTGCGTGCTCGTTCGATGGACGTAGCATCCGAGATGAATTCCGCAACGGTTGTCGGCGGGTTGCGAAGAAGACCGGCAAAAAGTTGTTTCCTTAACGCCTCGCATCAGATGGCGGATTTCCTTTGCTTCCGGCATCTCTGGGTCAGCGCGGCGGAACAGGCGGGTCATGTCCTCCTCAAACATGGCGACGCTCTCATTCGGTTTCGGGATGCGCGACTCGATTAGTTGGTGGGCAGAATCGCGACGATCGTTGTTGCGAAGGTGGTGGAAAGCTGCTGTCGAAACTCATTCCAGGAAGTCAGAGTGGCTTCCCGGTTCTCGTACCACGTGTGGCACTGTCCGCCAGAGCGAAGTAGACGCGTGAGAGTTTTTCTTCTGCAGTCCACCCCTTGGCGACTCGCTCGTATTGCGCGAGCCAATCTTAGACGTCCTCGTAAGCATCACCATGGAATGTCTCGGTTGTCTGAGGATGCTGCAGAGTCACCTGAGAAGGTCCTGCGGTTGCCATCTCGTTAGGTAGAGGTCCGGTTGGTGGGGAGTTCTCCAAGAAGATTACCTCCGGGCTGAGGCCCCGCAGTCGGCGACTGTAACGGTGGACAGGAGTGTCCACTGTGGGAACTGATTGCGGGTTTGAACTGGGCGTTGCACTCCGCACAGGAGTTCCGGGCATCAGGGAGTACCCCGCACCTCCACCCGTGTCGCAAGATGCGAAGAACGGCACACAGACCGATGGTGGTGCGACAACAAACACAGGCTCTATATTCAAGGCCCAACAATAATATTCGGCGCCCACTTTCTTGTTCGGAGAGAGAGATGCTTGCGCTCGTGTCCCTCCTTCATTGTCTTTAGTCGTGACAATATTGTTACGTGGAAAGACGCAGACAAAAGACTATATAACAGTATATTTACAAATACACAGCACTTGGCCAAAAGGCCAAATCAAAAGCCAGTGCTAGCTCCAAATTCGTCGTTGTCCAGACACGACTGGCCTCATCGTCTTGAGCCCGAATATCACTATGGCGACCATGGTCGTGAGCCGCATTGGCTCCCAGGGCTGCTCACAGCCATGACCGCCATAGTTCCATACGGACTGAAGGCGAAGCCGGACACCCCTACTTCACACAGGCGATCGCTACCATGTTTATTCGCCATAATGCTTCACACATGTATTCACGTTCGCCGCGCATGCTTGATGTATTATTTGTGTACGTGAGTTTGTGTGTGCGTGGATATGAGTTTTTTTTCTTGCGCTCTGAGCCTGGTACCATACCAAGATGAATTACCAATTAGCCTAGCAACAAGTTCTTCTAATATTGTACACATCCAAGTAAGTGGACGGGAGGATGGACGCCACGCTAGCTTGATTGGTAAAACCCGCACGCGTAATGCGAAAGATGTGGGCTCAACTGCCACCTGCGACAAGTTGTATTTTCGTGCACTTTCATTTGCCTTTACCTTATTATTACTATATTTCAATAAAAACATAATAATAATTTCCTGTATGCTTGCTTGTATTCGTTGTCAAGTTTTCGTCACATGGTTGTAACTTAACCCACAAGTTGTAGTAAGTCTCATTGGCTACAACTGGAGCAGCAAGTCCGCTTTGTTAACGCGGAGGATCTCAGTTTCGGTCATCAACAGTCCGTTGAAGGGACAGTTAGTAGCGAGATAAGACATATCAGAAAAACGCCTATATTGAAAGCTTGTAGAGACGTTGCAGGTTGTGCGCTGCTCAGCGTTGACTTAATCATTTCGAGTTTTATTAGACGTGTACGAAGAACCTTGCGTAAATATTCCTCTCTCTTTCCCGCTGAAACTGCACAATGTAATCGGTCAGCAATGTGTGTTACTATGTTCCTTTTCTGACTGCAATCAATTGTTTACTTAATAATTTTTAATTAAGCCGTTCACTAGCCTGTTGGATATCGGTCCAAACATTCCTGTTATCAATCCATAAATGGTACTTTTGAGTAAAGCGGAATCTAAGCATGGGACACGCCTGGCTGCTCCCAGCAGCGGAGTGCCTGACGCCGCTAAGCCTCGAAGGTGTTGTTGCAGCCACCGTGGAGGGGCGCAAGTTGCGTGTGAAGTCGTCTGAGGCGATGCTGCCACTTCGCTCGTACAGCGTTGCCCGCACGGACACCGCGGACCGGCAACCGTCAAGTGACCACCGCAGCGACCAGGACGACTCTGGCCAGCGGAGGAGCAGAAGGGGCAGCGGAAAGCGCCGCAAGCGCCGCGTCGACCCCAGGTGCCAGTCCATGTACCGCGTGCGCCGGCAGTTTTTGGCACTGGAAATTTTATATCCTATATACACTCGAGTGAATATTTACACCCTGTGAAGATTATCTTGTCCCTCAAGATAATAGCCATCAATGCTGCGCACACTTTCTTTTACAACACCATGCGGTCGTTATTTCCCTGTCAAGAACCATATAAAACGCTCGTACGCGCATGCCGTTCGTGACGTGCAAGCACCGGGAGCGTAGCTTTAAAGAAAGAAAATACAAAGATAAAAATGGGGCGACGATCATTGTCGGGGGGCAAAATAAGCCCCAATGAGTAAAGAAATTTCGAAGAGTGGACAATGCTTGTTACGTGGAATGATGATGATGATTTATTGGCATCCCCTTAGAAATTGGGCGGCGACAAATAGTCACCTAGCCTGCTTGATTTAATCAGGTATACTATGCATGTTCTATATCTAGCATTTTTGTATACCTCTCTTTATTCCTTTTCTTTTTCAAAAATTTACCTTGTACCGCTACCTATGATTTTACGAGATCAGGTCGTATCCATCTTTTCCCTGCTTTTTTCCCACGAGTACTTTAATCGTTTCTTGCTTATCTCTACGGCTGATCTGTTTATGTTTCCTTAAACTTTAAACCCAAGCGCTTCTGGGAGTTGCACGTTACCTACGGTTCTCGCGGGGTGGATCCCGTCGCATTCAATTAGGATGTGCTGAATGGTCTCTGGATCTTTACTGCAGCATACACACGTCTCATCTACTTCTGAATATTTTCTCCGGTATGTTTTGGTTCTTAGGCAACCGGCTCGAGTCTCAAATAGCTAGGCACTATACCCCTTGTGTTATCGCACAGATTTTCCCTTCTAATTTATTTCTTCTCATTCTTGTAAATCTCCATGGTCCTTTTTGTTTCCATTCTTTGTATCCAATTCAAGGTCTATATTTCTCTTACTTTCTTTCTGATGACTCCTGGTTGTCTATTTACAGCTTCGATTATCCTGTACTTGGTTGCCAACTTCCTTGACCTCTTCCTCCATTCTGTGGTCTACGCTTTTCATGTAGAGATACTTGTGCACTTTAGCCGCCATTTATTTTCATCCATGTTCCTCAGCCTTTCATCAAAACTAATTTTGCTCTGTGCTTCTCTGGTTCAAAAGAGGCCCTACCCATGTCGCCCTGCACTGCTCATTGTAGTATTACCGTGGGCTCCCAAAGCAAACCGGCCTACTGATCTTTGGTTAACTTCCAAACCCGACAAGATATCCGATTTTAAGCATAGAATGACATTTTGCGAATGTTAGCGCTGGCACCGATTACTCCTTCCCAGATTACACGCACCACCTCATACTTATTGTGGCCCCACAGTGCTCTGTGTTGCATTATTGCTGCATTCCGCTTCCCCTTTATTTTCAGATAATCTTGGTGGTTGCTTGAGTAATTCTTTCGTTCGTTTATGTGGACGCCGAGGTACTTATATTGCTTCACTATGGGTATTACTTGCTGTTGAATTGACACCACGAAGTTACTCGTCTCTTCATTCAAGACCACAATTCCCGATTTCTATGTGCTAAACGTAAGGCCTATATTTGTCGCTGCATTCCCACAGATATTCCGCAAGTGTCTGTAAATCGTTTTTAATTGTCCGCTAATAGGCACAATGGTCATCTGCATACATAAGTGAAATGACAGTTCTGTTGCAGCCATTTGCCCATTACGCCATGTAGGATAAATCAAACCAATTCGCTGTTTCCAGTCGTCTTTCTATAACTACTATAACCCTTAACGTAAAGCGTGAACAACAATGGAGACAGAGGACATCCTTGCTTCAATCCTTGGTGAGTTCCCGCCATTTCATTACATTTTCGACCTTCCTATACAACTTGTACTTGGTTGTGGCTCTTTAATATCGTCCCATAGCAGCTCCACGAAATCGCCATCTATTGCCTTCGTGTTTAAGAATATGCCATAACAATTCCCTGTATACGTTGTCATAAGCGCCTTTAATAACTAGAAATGCTATCGATAAAGGTTTTTTCTGAGCTACTGAAATCTCTATGCACTGAGTTAGTACAAACATATTATCCTCTAAGCGTCTGCCTGGCCAGAACCCATGCTGTAGTTACCCCAATACATCGTTTTTCTCCACCCACTTCGACAGCTCGAACTTTATGGTTTGCATTGCCATTCTATATATAACCGACGTTACTGTGACTGGCATGTACAATCTCGTCTTATCCTTATCTCCTTTGCCTTTGTAGATAAGGTTTATCTTGCTTTCACGCCACCCAACGGGAATTTTCTTTGTTCTAATCACTTGCTCTATGGCATAAGTCAGCAGTGCCTTGCTCTTTGTACCGAGATTTTTGATTAGCTGTATTGGGATTCATCGGGTCCTGCTGCCGTGTTATTAGGGACATTTTCTGCTGCCTTTTTCCAATAAAAGCTTTCTATGCTAGATTTTGAACTCTCAGGCCTCTCTGTTGTTGCTGTATTGTGTCTGAACTACCTTTTTTCTCGTGCCGAAGTTATCCGTAATAACATCTGTGATGTACCGCAGCGCATCGTCTCTTTCGTAGATGTACCGTCTTCATCCCTTATAGCCGTTTGCAAGTTTTAGTTGAAGCTCCGAGTGCTTTTATATGGTTCCATAATCTTTTGGGGTGCTTTTGTTCTTTTATGAATCTTCTGCACCACCGTTCACTTGCGCACTTAATTTTCTCTTGCACGAGCTCACTCGCCACCCTTTTCTTTTCTCGGTATGTGTTCCATCTAAGGAGCTCCTCTTGTTCGTGTGATCCCAACTTTTTGGCTTCTCGATGAGCCCTAGATGCCTCTTAAATTCACGTTCTATAGCTAGCTTTATTCGTGGGGGTTCATAATTGCTATGAATTAGTCATGCCTAAGAATAAATTCCTTTCTTTTCTCCTTTATTGATTTTTATTATTTTCTAATGCCGCTCGGTGATTGCGCGTGCATTGCGGCCGCTGTGTCGGCTTTCATTCTATACTATGTTGTTGTAGGTTCCCTTTGGAGAAAAATTATTTTCTCGTTCTTCAAGAAGCATCTATCTCTCGTGTGTATTGTTGCGCATATAGTTTTCTATCAGTAGTCTTGCGAAACGCAGACGAAGCAACATATGTAACCTTCCTGCTTGCCGCTTCAATCAAGTAAAGCATATCTGCCCCATCCGGCGCCTTGTACTTTTGTACTTAGATTTACGGGAAGCACTGGTATATGTTAAAAAAAAGAGTAAACTGCAGTGCAACAATCCATTCAAGTTTCTGCCTTTCTCGCGTAATAGAATGCGGAGTAATTGGTACGGGGTCATTTATTGTAGTCGAACCTCGAGTGCCGAAAACGGTTTTAGTTAGCCATTCTATATATGCTAATCTTTGGCCGTAAGCAGTACGCGGGGATTTTTTTTCCAGTCGATACTTCAAAAAAGAAAGCCTGCGCGGTAGCCTAATTAGTGCCTATATCGCGGATACGGCGTTACGCTGCTAAACTGAAGCTCGCGGTTCAATCCAGGTCGTGGAATTTGATGGGAACGAAATGGAAAAAGACTCGTGTACTTCTATTTAGGTGCGCGTTAAAGAACCCCAGGTGGCAAAACTAAACCGGGTGCCTCATAATCGATCATAACGTGGTTTTGCCACGTGAAACCGAAGAATTTGCTTATATTAAAAAAGAAAAAGAAAAAAGCAGGTGGCTGCGTTCTTCGGCTTATTCCTGCAGGTGTAAACAACATAAATTATTCCCGAGTCTGATTCCGAGAAAAAAAATGTTAGGCTTATCCTATATTTCATGCATAAATGTAATGGCATTCCCAAATGTATGACCGCTTAACTCAGCAGCTTAATTGTATATTATAAACGGCTGCGTTCAGTTATCCGGTGAACTATCATAACGACCATAATGAAACAATTAAAGGAACGGCATGTCTCACATGCACGTAGAGATATGTGCAGATCTGTTGCTTTCGTTGAAGAAAAGTGTGGTACCACATGCGGCACTCAGTTTTAATGGGTTGTTGAGATGGTGAGACTGTCAAAAATTCTTGTCTGAATCAAGTTAGCAGATTTACAGGCTGCCCCAAAACAGGGCGTTTATATTGGATGAGAGCTAGGAACTTGCTAAGCAGAACTTATTAACACCCGTCCGTTAATTCTCTCAGGAACTGCGCCTCTACGCAACAGCCACGACTCTCCGGCAGCAAAATCATTCGGAATAACAGTCCTCACTTGCATGCAGTCACTCAGCTTTGAGACTTCAATAGTGCTGTCATGCGTGACATTCGAACGGAAATGACTATTCGGCGTCGTACAGTATATCAATGACACTTGCACACACCACACACACACACGCGCGCGCGCGCGCGCACACATATATAAGGTGTGTTTGCCTGCTAGGAATATTATTTCTGCGAATGAGAGTTTTATTTCCAGTATTCACTAATAAGTGTGTTTGTTACTGTAAACACGTGCGCTTATTCCAGTCGGGAGTTCTCACTTTTTCAATTATTGCATTTAGAATATTTGTTATTTTTTCCATTACATATATATCGTAAATATATGTCTATGTACCCTTTGATTTATAATTACCTAGAAATACATTGGTCATTGGCAATCAGATGGCCAGGGAAATTTTTGAGGCCTTTTCAAAGTGTCAGGAGCCACCTGTGTAAGTGCCCCATCTATAGCTCTTTGCGATAAGGAACTAAGTTCCTCAGGAGTTAATTCAGTTTGGCCTGTGTCCACCATGTGTATTGTTAAAATTTGTATTTTTTTAGTGTTATTGACGCATGCGCAGCAGGAGTTGACTGACGATGACTCGCCTACCCTTTCCCCCTTTTTTCTCTTTCTGGCCGTTGCGAATTGAATAAATTTGCGCAGGCTTCAATAAAGGTGTTGTTGGCAGTCAGCGCTCGTCCTGTGTTCTCTCTTGTCCGTGTTTTTTGGCGCTGTTTTAAATATGAATGATCCGTACCAACTAGCTCGCACCCAAACCCTTCTGAGTCATTCTTCGCGCCACACAGTTAATAAACCTGGTTTATTTCACTCTAATATTGTTTTCTTCGATCATTGTCCCTGATCAATAACCACCAACAAGAAGTGCGTGTAAAATGACACGATATCAATAATAAAATTTTCTTACTGAGCCTTCATGGTGCAGATATACCAGTTACTTTTAGAGGACAGTGGTGAAAACAACACTTCACCTGGCTAAAACTACATTTTGCACCGGCCTTCAAGAGTCATGGGCGCACCGAAGCGACTAAAACATTAAAAAAATGTACTGCACAGAGGTTCTACGAGAAAAACTGGGCGTCCGCCAGCGTCCGCGTAGCGAACGCGCGCTCGCTAGCAGACGACGCGCTTGACAACGACAGCAAAATTGAAGACGTCGCGTTGTATAATCCATGCCTCAAATATATGTTTGGCAAAATAGTGTAAACATAAATTTGCAGTTGAGATAAAGTGCTATTTTAAGAGCGTACTATGCGTAATCGGCCTCGGCGCCCGCAGCGAAAGTACGTTGAATATGCCGCGGAGCGCGTTTACGCCCCAATCCAGTTCGCTCGCAGCGCCCTCGCACTATTTTTCCACACGCGGCGCCTCAGCACAGAGCGCCGTTCGGCCCACTCGACCATTGTCTAGTACACTCTACAATAGCCCTTCTTCCCCCACCATAAAACCACCTGCAATAAACGCGGGAAAGCAGTCTCCCGCCAGTCTCGTCGAAGCTTGGTCTGCGCGTCGTCACTTTACGCGCCCTCCCGTCGTTCGGCCTTCCGTCGGCCCGCCGCGGGTTACGCTGCGCTCCTGCCCTACACAACACATGGCGACGAGGTACTGAACCCGGCACACATGGCGGCCCTTTTTGCCAACCTTCCTCCATTTCTCGACGTGCCCGGCACGCCTCCTATTCTGTGGCATAAATTGAAAAAAAAAATTTCCAGGTACACCTGAAGGCGGCCGGCGGAAGCGGCTGGGAGGACGAAAGACGCGCGTCAGCACTTCTCAGCGCGCTCGGTATCGAGGGCCAGCGCAAATACTTCGCCGCGCAGGAGCAGCTCGAAGCACAAGGCGTCCAAAATGCCCCACGCACAACCAGCACGCCGGCAACGTTGGACTCGGGAGCGGTTTCGACGACGGAAGCGGCGGCGACGACGGAGTTCGACACGTTGCTACAATTCCTGGACAGGCTCTTTGCCGAGACGACGAACGTGCTAGCCGAGCGGCACCTGTTCACGAGCCGCGAACAACTACCCGGCGAAACCTTCCTCGAATTTGTCGCAGCCCTCAAGGAGAAAGCCCTCTCGTGCAAGTTTGGCGCCACTTACGACGACAGAGTACGGGACCAAATAATTCACGGGGTCGCCAACGCACATGTACGGGCCAAACTTCTGTCGTACGGAGAAGCCCTTACACTGCAGAAAGCAGAAGAAGTTTGATGCGACTTGGAGGCGCTCAACAGTCAAGGCGGCATTCGGGGAGAATGAACGGTTACTCGGCTCGTTCTCCGGTGACGGCGGTAGCGTTCACCGCGTCGCACGTGGCTTCGCAGCAGCAGCAAAAATGGCGGGTCGGCTGCTTCGGCAGCCCCGCATGTGACTCAACATGGCGGCGGCTTCCCCCCCAACGCGGGTGGCCGCGTTCAAGATGGCTACCCGGGCTCGTCAGCGCGCCTCCAGGACGGCGTTCGTGGACAAGGGTCAACCTGCTTCCAAACCTCACGTTGGCCCTTGTTTTCGCTGCAGCAAGTTAGGGCATTTGGCGACTTCCAGAAATTGTCCGGCCAAAAACAAAACTTGCCAATTTTGCAGCATCAAGGGGCATTTGCGGCAGTCTGCCGTAAACGACAAGCGTCGGTGCAGGAAGTTACCGCCGTCCAAGACGCTGCCTCCGGCAGTGCCACAGTGCTACCCGTCCAAGCTGTGCCGACTAGCCCAAGGGACTTACGCATCCCTGTCGTCGTCGGAGGACACAGCCACATGTCATTGTTGTTGGACACCGGAGCCACTGCATCGTTAATGACCAAGAAGGACTTCGACATGCTTTTCGCTTTGAAGCACCGACTGCTCCAACGTCCATCCAACTGCAGAATATTTCGAAGCACCGCATACCGGTCCTGGGCTATTTCCGCAGAGACTTGCAGCACCATGGAAAGCAGGCGTTTGTCATCTTCTACGTGACAGCGCTCGGCACTTCACTGCTGGGGCTCGACGCCATCCAGCAGTTGGGACTCCTGATCGACGGCGCAACGCTAAGGTGTCGTCTGGCTACACCCGTTTCCTCGCCGCTTCCTGCAGGTGTGCCTCCGGGGTTCGAGCACCTGTTCGACGGGGAGCTGGGACTTATCAAGGACTACGTCCACCGGGTCAAGAGGCGGCCGGACATCGTACCAGTGTCTGCCAAGCTGCGTCGCCTGCCTGGCGCTCCGGCAACAAGTCGCCAGCGAGCTGCGTCGACTCGAGGACAACGACGTCGTCGAGCGGGTGTCGGCATCCGAATGGGTGTCGCCACTCGTGGTCATCCGTAAGAAAGACGGGGACATCCGCCTCTGCGTAGATCTGAGAGAACCGAACAAGGCCATCGTCATCAACGGGTTCCCACTGCCCCATGTGGATGAACTGCTTCAAATGTTAAATGGTGCGTAATACTTTTCTAAATTGGACTTAGCATCAGCATACCACCAACTGCTCCTAGAGGAATCTAGTAGAGATTTAACTACGTTCATTAGTCATTACACATGATTGTTTGGTTTCAAAAGAGTATGTTTTGGTCTAGCCTCCGCACCTACCGTATTTCAAAGAATGATGCACATGTCTAGTATTTTGCAAGGCTGTAACAATGTCGCGTGTTACTTGGACGACATACTAGTATGGGAAGCTCCAAGTCTGAGCATGATGCAAATTTGAAGAATGTGTTAACCGGCATTGCGCAGAGTGGCATGAAACTGAACCAGAAATGTATTTTTGCGGTGAAGGAGTTAACGTTCCTGCGGCGTAAAATTTCTGCAGAGGGTATATCGCCCATGGAAAGTAAAGTTCGGGCAATTCTTAATGCTCCTCCTCCTACATGCATGAAAACCCTTCAGTCCTTCCTTGGCCTTACAGGGCATTACGCAAAATTCCTTCACCACTACGCTGATCTCGTTGAGCCATCCGCAACATGCTCAGACAGGGCCAACAATTCTCTTGGTCAGAAGACGCGCAACGCAGCTTTGAACGAGTGAAATCTCGCCTTGCGTGCGCTCCTGACATAAAATGTTCGATCCTTCATTGCCAGTGGTTGTTACGACAGATGCTTCTGATGTCGGTCTAGGTGCAGTGTTACAGCAACTGGTTGGTTCTCAGTTACACACCATAGCATTTGCATCCAGGACGTTAACTCCTGCGGAACGAAAGTACTCTGGGTGAAAGAGAAGCATTGGCATGTCTATTTGCATGTGAGAGGTGGCACATCTATCTATGGGAAGACGTTTTACGCTCAGGACGGATCACCAGGCAATGGTTGCCCTGCTAGCAGCAGGTAACTCCGCAGACGTCCTCTCCGTATCTCCAGATGGTCGGCCAGGCTAATGCATTACAACTTCCACATCGAGTCTGCAAAGGGTCTCAGAACCGTGTAGCTGATGCGCTGTCGAGGATCCCATTACAAATGATAGTCCCACTGTTCAGGAAGAGGAGATGTCTCCCTTCTAACCACTGTGGTTGATAACGAGACTATTCAGGCAGCTACTGCGTCTGATGATGCATTGCAACGGGTCATTCACTAAGTCACTCAGGGATGGCCCCCCCAAAATACTCTAGACACGGCACTGATGTCCAACTTCCACGTACAGGAAGAGCTTTCTTTCGTTGACGGACTCCTGATGCGGGGCGAACGTTAGTTATCCAAATGTCCAAATACAGACCTTTCTTGCAGTTAGCCCATGAGTAGCATCAGGGTATTGTTCGCACTCAGCGGCTACTACGTGAGCGCTATTGGTGGCCTCACATGGATAAGTGTGTGGAAGAGTTTGCAAGGAATGCCAATCTGTCAGCTCACTGATAAGTCAGCCTAAAACTATAGTACCTCCATTTCAGCCACTACAGTGGCCTGAACATCCATGGCAGCAGTTAGGTATGGACATCATAGGCCCTCTGCGTACAGCTCCTAACCCTACATATGCTATCACTTAATGGACTATTATTCTAAATGGCCTGAAGTCCTTTTTACCAATTCAATCACGACGCAAGACGTCATTAAGCTAGTCAATGCTGCTTTCAGCCGCGAAGGTCTACCTCAAACCTTAGTTACAGATAATGGACCCCAGTTTGCGTCCAGAGCATTTCAGGATTTCTTAAAGGAAAGAGGCATTGTTCATCACTTCTCATCCAACTATTACCCGCAGGCAACGGGCTAATAAAGAGATTTAACCGTGTTCTCAAGGAACACATTCAAGTAGCTAAACTGCAACGGAAGGATGTCATTCAGAGCACTACAGAGTTCTTAGGGTCTTACAGGATCACTCCTCATTCTACTACTGGTTGTTCACCAGCTGTTCTGCTTCACGGTCGCCAACCGCGACCAACCTTAGACATCAGTAAACATAAACTTCCAGTTTTGCAACAAGCCTCTCCTTCAGCACTTCGTGAAAAGGTCCAGCAAAAGCAGCACAATACTAAGTCCTATGTAGATGCGCGCAAGGGCACCAAACAAACTCGGATTAAAATAGGCGATAAGGTAAAGGTTAAGCTACATACGAAAGGTCCATTCAGGTTCAGCAAACCCCTTAGAGTCCTACAACGAGTTAATCCGTCCACATTCCTCCTCAGCGACGGCAAGAAGTGGAATGCTTCAAAGTTAACGCTCGTTCCACATGTAGCTGCAGCATCCCTTCCGTTAATGCCTCATTCTGAGCCCATCACTGATGCAGATTTCCTCTCTTGTTACGATGACTTGGGTAATATTCCCTCTACTTCCAATACAGAGCTGTTGCCTCGGCGATCCGTTCCTAGTGCCCCGGCTGTCCAGTGCGACGGCACACCAGCTGAAGTGCACCCTCCAATGCCTGCGACCCAGGATCAACCGTTGGGACCTCAGGAGGAAAGTCCTGGGTGTTCCTCCTCACCTACAGTAAATGCACCAAATTCCAACACGGGGGAGGGAAGTCATGGGAATGGGTCTTCAGAGTCAGGTCATGGCAGCCGCAATCCGCCAAGTTCTTCTGGGAGAGATGGGGAAGGGTCTTCGAAGTCGGCTCCCGACAGCCGCAACACGCAAAGTCTTCCTGCAGGGTCTGGGTAACGTCGCCCACAGCGGACGCGTAAGCCCCCAGCCCACTTGAAGGACTACATCACAGACTAAAGTAGTCCGCGTCTTCTGGGGCTATAATGCCTTAGAGGCCCGCAGTATAGCCGCAGAGGTCTGTGCGCGTGTGAATGTTTCGTGAATAGTGCAAGCTGGCACTTGTGTTTGGTGTTGGCGAAGTGAATTTTGTTTTCTGTATCATAGGTTGTGATGTGTGCTCCTAGGACTGAACTTCTGTGTTATTGCAGGTTTCATCTTTCAGTAGGAACTCGAATGTGATTTTTTTTGTTGAGTGGTTTCTGATGTGCAACATAGTTATATTGCCAGGGTTGTTTAAAGAATGTATAAGGATGCAATTCCTCCCAGGGAGGGATGACGCTGTGTTGTGCGACCCCTGGTGACATGCTAAAACACCAGTGCGGTAGGGGTCTCTATTCATGCCACTGGGTGGAGCTGGCGGCTCGCTCCCATGCCTCTTGCTACCACCAACCCGGCGTGGCCATGCCGATCATGTGACCGTGCCTCGCTGACCAATAGCCCTTCTTCCCCCACCATAAAACCACCTGCAATAAACGCGGGAGAGCAGTCTCCCGTCAGTCTCGTCGAAGCTTGGTCTGCGCGTCGTCACTTTACGCGCCCTCCCGTCGTTCGGCCTCTCCATCGGCCCGCCGCGGGTTACGCCGCGCTCCTGCCCTACACAACAGGTATCCTGGAGAGCTGGCTTCACACCAAGCACTGCCAATGCTTGCGTGAGAGTTCGAGAGAAAAAGAATGTTCCCTGCTTTGTCATCAGCTGCAATGGAGATACTGCTTCTTCCGGTAGGAATTGCTGCCGTTGAAAGAAGCTTTTCCACCATGAATAGGCTCTTAACATCAGATAGATGTCACATGACGCCGGCCCATGTCGACGCGCTGATGAAAATCTCTATCGAAGCTCCAAGTATCCCAAATTTTAAGAATGCAACAGAAGAAGTATGAATATTGGCAGTTTGTGGACCAAGCATACATGAAAAGAAAAATATTAACTTCAAATTTTAAGATAATATGCCGTGAAAATTGATATTAACGATTAGAATTCATTTCATATCTCATTCTTAAATAAGAAAATCCTATTTAAGTATTCTTCCCTTTTCTACCCACTGTCGCCCGATTCATGGCCAATCCCATGTAGTGGGTTGTGCTATATACATATGCACCAAACTCACGGTGTAAGATATATACTCTTTAGGTGGGGACACTTCTCGGCTTACTTCTAGACGCGATCGACCAGATAAAGTAGCAAGGGCGCGCGTCTATCGGGGCGGTGACGGCAGCGGATACCTATCGGCGGAACGACGCAACTTCAGTTAGAACGCAGGCGAGAGCGTGCGCCGACAAGGAACGCGCGCATGCCCTCTCCCCGGTGACCTACTTTCGTGCGTCACTCAATCATTTCGGATTTCCCGCGAACCGCCGGTTGCTATAACCACGGGAGATTAAACCAATAAAAAGGTTTCTGTGTTGAAGTTGCGTCGTACTGCCGATAGGTATCCGCTGCCGTCACCGGGCCGATAGGCGCGCGCCTTTCCTATATACTTTATCTGGTCGATCGAGTCTGGCGAGTGTCCTCACCTAAAGAGTATATATCTTGCACCGTGACCAAACCAAAGCAACCCTATATGATGTGAACCAAGAAACCACGTCGGGTTTTGTAGATATACGCGGCGTCACACGTTGCAATTGTGTAGTTTGTGTAGTCACAGCTTCTTTATTATTATTATTATTATTATTATTATTATTATTATTATTATTATTATTATTATTATTATTATTTGTGAATGTGGCAGCCACGGTTGGCGGCCACATTGGATATCGGATATTGGGAGTTTTTTGGGATATTGCATGTACCGGATTGTAGCAGACATGAAGCGCATATATACTTTTTAAATGCGAATCATTTCATGGCGATAATATACCACTTTGAGAGTATCTATCTATCTATCTATCTATCTATCTATCTATCTATCTATCTATCTATCTATCCACCTACGTCTTGATGCTCTCATGGTCGTTTCGTTAACTTGGTAGGCACACTGCTTCGCATAACATCGATTCTCACAAGGCGTGGGATCTGCCGACTTTTCTTCTTGTTCTTAGTCGTTATATTTAATTGTAATGTTTAAGGTATATGGCTTCTCCGTGCCTATTGTGCTTGGTATTTTTTTCTCGCGCAAAGTGATATTGTACTTAGTTTTGAAAACGTCTGCACTTTGTTCTTTCAATAAGACTTGTAGATTAAGAACTTGCTCCACTGCATAGAAAAAAAAGAATAAACTTCGTGCAATCAAATGAAAACTCTTAATGCTGTCCCTCATGTTCATGCAATTTTCAAACGTGGTGACTATAATGCCATGGGTGTTTAAATATAGTACTGAATTTAGAATTCCCCAAAACTAGGCACACATTTCGGCCTTCTATACAGCGCTCGTTCGTGCTTGCCGGGCTCCACCTTCGTTGTAGTATTGTTTGCGTGACAACATCAGCTCTACGTGCACTGTTACGATTGACGTGTGACACCCGTGCGGAAGGGATTATCGGAGGACCATGCCTAAAGGAACGCAGAATGAATCCCTGATTTGCTATGGTTGTCTCGAGTGGTCCTCAATCTGGCCGGCGAGTCGCAGTGATTAATGGCCCCCTTTGTGTGCATGCGCCCAGGAGGCGAGAGGGTCCACCATCCCCGAACTGTGTACCACCGCGGCCTCGAGTCGCAGTGATTACTGGCCCCTGTGTGTGCATGCGCCCAGGAGCGAACTATGCACCACCGGATCCCTCGAGTCGCCGCTAGCGGAGGCAAGCCCGGGAAACGTCGCCTAGGAGAGAGGGAGCAGCCGCCAAACCCCCGACTGGACTCAGTACCTGTCACGTGACGCTGACGTGAGCGAAATCCCGCCTACGATTTTATCGGGCCTATTTAAGCGGCCCGCCATGTATTTTATCATCATTCTCTTCTTTTTTTTATCCTTCATGAACCATGAAATAAACTGTGCAAGTTTCGCACTAGAAATCGTCTTGCCCCTGCCTGGTCGCTATGGTCTGAATATGCTTGCTTAAAATGGTAATTAGTGTACATCTGCTAATTATCGGCTTTTCAGTCACCATTTGTTGAAAAAAAGCGTTAAGCCTTGATTAAATAAAACAAGGTGGTAAAAAAGCGTTAGCCCCTTGAACCGCTTACCCCCCGCCTTTCGCTCAAAAAAAAAGATAAGCAATACTTCGTATCCACACCCTCCCCCCACCCCCCCCCACGTTCTGGTAACACCCCCCCTCCCCCATTAGAAATTCTGGATATACCCCTGCTGTGCGTGGTTGGCGCTTGCACGGCCCGCGTGCCGTATCCGATTGTTGGTAATCATTGGAGGGTGCAATGATCAAGGGCGAGCACCCTTGATCACCCTGCTAACATCATGTCTTCCTTCTTAGGCTGTTTTTCCGCGCCCCAAGTGTTGCAGAACGCATAGCCTAAGTTAAAACAGGGGGTAAATGGAGATCGCTGACACAGGCCGTCCTGTAGTGGACATAAAGATATGCAGATGATGATGATGACTCTTATTTTTGGAGTCGCGGTAAATCGCGTGGCTGTACGAACCGTTCACCCCCACTGGCGGCGTTCTTCATAATGCCATCGTTGGGATAGCGACTGTTCGTGGTCATCCAGCGAGATATTTACAGATTTACGTGGTCCGTGCATTGCACGATGCTTGTCATTTTAATTAGTAAGTAAATGTTACTACAATTCATATAGGCGATATAACCAACGTCCAGACTCGTGTGAGGCGCGTACTTTGTGGCTGCAATTTTGGACCGGGCCATTTTATCTAATTTTTCCAACTACGGGTATGAAATCCGCCGTACACCTCCGCTGTCGCCTCCTCTCGCCATATATAGCGATGTACAATTTTAGAAGGCAGCGGCATTCGCCCCTCAAAGGCGGATGTGGTATGTATGTATGTTCGGAGAAAAGGATCCTAACTTAGCATACAACTTATTCATGTCTAAACTAAGAAAATGTTATGGTGATGCTTTCCCGCGGTATCTGTAAGGAACGTAAAACGGCAGAAAATTAGAAAAGCCTGGATAACTAATACCTTACTTTAAAAAATAAAAAAAGAACAGCATGTACTATGAATTTGTAAGGACACGCGACATAAATTTATTTATTGAGTTTATAGAGTACAGAAACCAGCTAAATGATGAACTAAGGTGTGCAAACTTCAGATATTATGAGAATTAGTTTTGTAAAATAAGTAATGATCCCAGGAGAATTTGGAACGAGGTTAGAAATCTTTCCGGTCGAATAAAACAAAACCACGTCCCTAGCCTTCTAGCTAACTCTAGCGGCCTTGGCTACAGAGAGGTTGCCATTGCAATGAATGATTACTTCGTTACTAGTTGTGGTTACGATGAGATATGTGATGACGATGATTCAAAATTATCGATAAATGACCGTGGTTTACCTAACTCCATAGTTTTGCATTCTATTTCATGCCGTGAAACTGAAGAATTAATAACCAAGATTGAAAACAATTGTGCGGCAGGACATGATGAAATCAAACCTATGCCAATAAAATACGTTGCTGATCTGATATCGCCCATGCTCTCATACATGACTACTTAACTTTTTCTTCTGGCGTTTTTCCTGATCAACTGAAAATAGCTCGTGCGTGTCCGGTCTTCAAAGGTGGTAATGACCAAGAAATTGCAAGTTACCGACCAATATCGGCACTCCCGATGCTGCCGAAAGTGTTTGAAAGCGCTATTAATATCATATTACAAAATTTTCTCAATAAGAACAATATCATAAGTGAGGCCCAGTTTGGCTTTCAAAAAGGCAAATCTACCGAGCTTGCATTACTCGATATAAAAAGCGAGATACTAAATAATTTCGAGGGAAAGCTTTACAAGCTGGGACTCAGAGGCGTACAACTATTTTTCGAGTGGGGGGGGGGGGGGGGAAACTGCAGATCTGACTCTCTCTCTCTCTCCATATATATATATATATATATATATATATATATTTACTATTATATTAAATGAAAAAGACGGGAAATGCATCTGGCAGGAATTTTTATTTGTAACAATAGACCTATTTCTCAAACACATGGTGAACCATCGAGGCCCGAAACATTATTTGAATTTGCATTTATTCTTGTCGCTGTAAAATCTATATGTGATGCAGGGACAAGTGGCATTGAGTGCCCAGAGGTCCCTGATCCAACCGTCGCAGCAGTGGAGCTCACAAAAATATGCCAATTTGTGCAGTCAATTTTACTAATTAAACAAAGAATTTTACTTGGTGTTTAAGTCTACAGCTTAAATGTATCGCCAGTTAAGGTAATCGTACTGTCGAGGTTAAAGAGAACGATGTACAATCAACATAAATTACTCTCAATACTAAAAAGAAAAAGACGGCAGAGGTGTGCGAACTTGGTGAATTACTACCCGATATTTAGTGAAGCTGTTTTTTTTTTCTTTTTTGAACAGTTGCACTAAATGTTTCAGTTTCCTGTAATTACATCGTATACTATGAAAAGTTACCCGTATATTAGTGTTCTGTTTTAAACCTTGTCCCCGTGTAATGCTTTAAAGCACTTCTTGCTGGAAATTTAAAAAGAATGTCGCAGTTTCACCCGAAAGGCGAAGCATCAATTGCGATAACAAATTAGTAGAGAGCTATACGGAGCAAGGATAGCAGTTTTATCAGCTGTAAAAACTTGGACATGCAGCAGCACCGGCAACGCGCGTAACTGTTGTTGACGCGGTCTGCGTTTTGCCCGCGTTCGCACCGAACGCGCGCGGCGTTGGTGACTGTTGCCGGTGCCTCTGGGGGCGGCTCGGAGGTTTTCGACGAGATCAGAATGGGACACTCGTCGAGCTGCGTTGGAAATCTAACCCACCTTCTCGCCTCGCAAATTTTTATATAAATACGCATTTGGTGCCGCAGCTAAACGTCGCCTCCCCTCCACGGCCTTTCGCGCGGCGGGAAAAGTCACGTTTGCCCTCTATATATATGATGATTGTAAAGGAGGAAACAGACACTTAATTCTGCGGCCCTCCAGGCAGAACGGCGCTATAACGCGCGTTTGCTCTCCGACGTGTGTTCGCTCTACGTGAAAGTGCGCGTCCCTCGCACCCTTTCACTCGCACATACGGCGTCCGGAGCGCGGCAACGATTTCATCGCCTGATGTCATACGGAACCTCACGGCGACGGCGACGCCGACGGCAGAAGTCCGCTTTGGGGTGTCCATATAGTTGCTATCGCAATAAAAAGCAGTAATTCATCAATACACATCTTACTTCGTCAAAAAATTTCATTATCCCCAGATATAAACAAGATGCCTTGTTTAGCTCACCGAGGACACGGGAGAAGCAACCTATACGCATCCCGTATGGTGCACGGGAAAAAATGGAAAAACAAGGGTTTAGTAAGTATCTGCAACACTTGCATTTAAAGCAGGAAAGTGAGATTTTCGCAACGCATTGCGCTTACAATTCTCCCTATTTTCATGAAATTTCAAGTCCATATCTCATGCAATTGCTTTAGGAGTCGGGGAAAGTGGTGGTATGGCACCCTGGAACACTTCAATATGTAACTTTCTACAAACGCTTGCAATGAACCTACACAGAAAAAAAGATTTATCGCTCGTCACTCAGGATATTGTTTCGTACTTCGAATAAATATTAACACCGTGCCCCACATAGTTTACTGAGGATACCGGGATCAACAACTAAATGCCATGTATAAATCATAAAAACTGGGGGAAAGCAAGTATTCAGTAGCAGTTTTTCGAGTATACCTAAGCAACCACCGCAGTTCAAATTTTCGGAACACTTCACAATAATGTGGTCTTCATTTTTTGAAAATATAAAATATCTGCTGCTCTTGCTCCTGCCGGGGAACAAGTAGTAGGGTAGCCCTTATTCAGTAACGGCCTGAAAATGAAATCGATAAAAGCAGAAGTGACCCAGGCCTTTAGAAAAAATTCAGTAAAGTGTTCTATTGGCACTGAAATTGCTCTGCACGTTCGACCAAGGTCACTTTCACGACCATATCACCTCGCAGACCCTGATGTATTGTCCCGTTCTGGGACCTTTGAGGTACCATGAATAAATGAACTTGCATATAAAACCCTAATCTGTCCTAAACTAGAAGGACCAGGTTATTTTGATTAATTCCCTTGAATCGGTTCAGAACCGTGCTGCCAGGTTCATTCTTTCTGACTACTCCTATAATACAAGTGCCTCAGCCTTAAAATCCCGGTTGTCTTCCTTCGCTGACTTCCCACCACAAAAGTGCTCGTCTTTTTTTTATTTTTAGGTTCTTTCATTCGCTGCCCACGGGAAACCAAATCATCATTCCCGCGTATCGTTTCTCCCGCCGTACGCATCCCAATGCTGTGTATCTACCACGCGCCCATTCCACCACGTATCAGCGTTCTTTTTTTCTGCATACAGCCCGAGAATGGAATACCCTTCCTTCTGACATCGCCCTCATCACCGACATTTCCCTTTTCAAAACTCATATTGAAGACCATCTTTCAAGTCACGCCACCTAACCTGTCGCGCCATTTTTCTACGTGCCCACCCCTCATGTAATGTCCCGTTCTGGAACCTTTGAGGTATCATGAATAAATAAATAAATAAATAAATAAATAAATAAATAAATAAATAAATAAATAAATAAATAAATAAATAAATAAATAAATATACGATAAGTCGTGGTTACACAAAGAAATTCGGCAGTTAGACCTGTAAGTGGTTTGGTTAGATTTCTGATGGTGATAAGATATATATTTATTCTTCAACGCTGCGTAGACTATTTATGGACGGAGATTCAACAGTTCTAGCATTTGATAATCCAACCATTTCATGCTGTAAGGCACACCCATCGTTGGGCGCCGCTGTATAAAATACTTTTTCGGACCTCTACCCTCGCCCGAAGGTTAAATATATCAAGCCCATTGTTTTGTTTTTTCAAGTATGGTTAGGCGGTAATTTGTAACTGCGAGAACTGTCCAGCGGCAGGACTTCTGCGCAATGCAAGCCTGTATGGCGAATCTCGAGCGTCGCCCGCTACAGCGCGTCACGAGGAGACACAATACTCGCTTCCCAAACCGGGGATACGTAGTAAAGAAAAGCATTATTAACGTGGTGACTCTATTAAGAAATAAAATTTAGCTTCAGCTGCAGTTTTGTTGGACTTTCCAGTGTGTAGCCGAAATTGCCCGCTTTCGAAAGTGGGCGGGGGGGGGGCAAATGGCATACTTTGCCCCCCCCCCCCCACTTTTGACAGTGGGGGGGGCAAGTGCCCCCCCTGCCCCCCCGGTAAATACGCCTGTAGATTTCCGTCAAGCATTCGATACCGTGTGTCATAGTGTTCTTATACAAAAGCTTCTTATACAGTTCTTATACAAAAGTTAGTAACCAATAGGTTACTACAAAATTACTTGACCGTCCGTTACCAATGTGTAGTAATTAATCAAGAGACATCCTCGCGTGCTAAGGTTAACAAAGGTGTGCCACAAGGATCTACACTCGGTCCACTGTTATTTATAATTTACGTAAATGACCTGTATCGCATTCCGGATTCTCCTAAAATAATTATGTATGCCGATGACACTAACATTTTTTTTGCTGGTGCTTGCTTCAATTTCTAACCTTAAAGGTCGTGTAAATACATATCTATGTAAGCTGTCTTGTTAGCTTAAAATCAAGAAGCTACAGCTAAACGCGAGAAAAACTAAATACATATTGTTTGCACCTATCAATAAGCCACGCAATACAAGCTTAAAAGTTTCCTTTGAGGGCCAGACGCTTCAGCAAGTTAAGGTTAAAAATTTACGGGTGTATGGATCCAGGAAGACCTGTCTTGGACTGAACATATAAATTGGAAGTAGAAGTAAAAGTGTTGGATGTATGTACAGATTAAGTCGGTTATTACCACTTTGGCTCAAGAAAGCGCTATATTATACCCCATTCTATTCCAGGCTCAGTTACTGTGTGTTGATCTGTGATATGGGGTACAACGACAGAACAGAATTATACCACATTACTCACACTACAAAAAAAAGCTACTACGAATATTTGAGGGATATCATTGTCACCCGCAAGGTCTCAGCACGCGTCCGCTATTTTCAAAAAATTTCATATTGCAAGCTAACCAAATCTATTATCTCAAGCTTTTTTTGCATATCCAAGATAATAAGCTATACCCCACGTACAGTTCTTCTCGACGTGTTCAATACTGCCTCCATATACAAAGTATAAGAACACCAAAAATTAGAACTACCTATGGTCGGCAGCATATTCTGCAGCAAATACCCAGTCTGCTTAATAAACTTGACAACATTTTAGACCTAAATAAACATATTCCCCAAAATCGGTTTAAACAAATTCTTCTAGAAAACTGCATTGAATATGTTTAAGTACTGTTTAAGTGTTGATTACAACTTCCATGTGAATTGACTTTTTATCTTGCTCAATGATCACTGTTTTATTTCTGAGCGCACAATGTTTCTTTTTGTTGCTGCTTGTTACAATATATGTATGCCGATTTGCTTCCTGTTTTTTTTTGCTCTGTGATAATATTTCTTGTCTTTTTGTTTTTTATATCTATAGAGACAATTTAGATTCGTAAATGATTACGTGATGTTAATTATTGTATATTATTGTTGTTTGTCTACTTGTATTATGTCTGCGTGCTGAACTGTATCTCGGAACAAAAGCATCTGTCAGGCTGTATAGCCTTTTGCTTTTGCTTCGATTTCTGTTGATGTACAGAAAAATCAATAAATCCATGACAATGTCATCCACCAATGGGCGCGCAATCTAGATTGACGTCATGAGCCGGACAGCGGTGACCCCACCGCCGGAAGACATGGCCGCCCGCACTTCGAGCTTGACCGAGTCGCGTCAGCGAGACTATTTCTTTAGTCGCGGTGGCAATCGGCTGCTGCGCGTCAGAGATCAGGGCGGGGCGCCTCTCCTGACTTATTAAGTTGTAACCGACTTTTGTAGCGTAAGCTTAACTGGCCGAGGTTGACTAGTTTCGCGCGGCTCCTGGAGAGCCGTTCTGCGCATGCGCGAGGAGCAGTGCCGTCACACGGCGCACAGCTGCCGTGCCGGAGCCGGCGCCGCCGCGCGCGCCCCGCCGGTCTGCGCATTCCAGAGGAGTGACGTCATAGCCGCGGCAGACGCACTGGCGCCGGCGCGTGCCCCGCTGTGCGCCTCCGTTGCGCAGTAGCCAAGTCTGACGCTGCGCCGGAGCCGCTTGATAGCGCGTCTCATTTTGTGCGCATGCGCAGAGGTATCAGTGGGGATATACATATAGCGGGGCGTCTGCCAGTGTGGTATAACCATGGAGAAGGCGAGCGAAATTGCTGCTCAGCGGCTCAGAAGAGCGGAGAAGCTTAACTCATCGGATCCCGAAGTAGTTGCCTGGCAATTAGCGGTTGAACGTAGGAAGAACGAACAGAAGAAGGCTAAACGTACTGCGGAGACACCGGCGCAAAAGGTGGAACGTTTAGCAAAGTGGAGTCGCCAGGAGGCTGAGCGACGTGCCCGACCATCTCAGCAGCAGCAGCAACAAGACGTCAAGGCTCGCCGATTGACTGACCATACGGTGGAACTTAGCGAAAGCGCCAGTGCGACTCAGACTTTCGAGACGGACTTGAAAACTTTTGGTGGTGGTGGTGGTGGTGTTGTCACGCTGAAAAGTGGGCCGATCCTGGCGATAGTGCAGAAAGGGTCCAAGGTCCATGGTACATACCAGGGACAAAAAAGAGAGAAAGAGAGATAGAAACAGACAGAGAAACAAAGAAAGAGAGAGAGAGGAAGGAAGAAAGACAGAAAGAAAGAGAGAAAGATAAAGAGAGGGATAGAAAGAAAGAGAAAGAAAGATACAGAGAGAGAGAAAGAAAATCTCTACGACGGTCACATACACACGCGACAAGCTACGTCTACCTTTATTTTCTCCAAAGGGGAAGGGCTGGTGATTTTTTATAGTTGCGACGCGCGAAAGTACGCTGCGCGGGAAAAATCGCAGTGGAGCGCGATCGGAATCAGCGCTGAACGCGCTTGTTTCTCGGTTGGATTTTACAGCGAAACTGTATAGACGGTTTCATGCTCGCGATAACAGCAGCGAGCGCGCCGCCCCCAAGAAACTTCCGGTCACGTGCCTTATCAGTCTGCTATTACAGAGGCTAGAAGGGTTCTCCTAGTGTCGTGAAGGCGCGAGCCGAGGTGAAATACTCTGCTATGCTCCGACAGATGGCGCCGGCGCTCGCTGGCGGGTTGCGCTTGCGAGCTCCGGCGCGCTCTGCAGCTGCCAGCGGGCACTCCCAAGTGACCGGTGCTTTCCGCACGTCGCTACTCTTCGCAAGGGAACGCTCGTTCAGAAAACAGGCATGCAATAATCTGAGGTCTCGACAACCTTCCAAAATTAGCGAGCATGCTTACCGCGACGAATGATGAAATAAATCTTTGGTTTGGGCGAGTGGGCCCATACCTCATACGGCAGCGCAACTGAGATTAAGAGATACAGAAACAAGACGGTGCGCTTGTGATGTGTATCTTGTCTTCTTCGTCCCTGCTGCGCTGCCGTTTTGACCAGAGTGATGAAAGCTACTCCAGCAGCCGCAATAAAACGGAGTCTTACGAGAGAAGCGGCACCGAACAGCCCACAAATGTGTAGAGAGGAAATTGAATGCAATCTGTTCGTCTCGTGCACATATTTTATTGCATTTATGCAGCTTTACAAAATTGCACACTATGGCCTACAAAAACACTGTATGATGAGCGCTTTGAAAATGTATATGTTAGAAGTTTTTTTTCATTGTACCACAAAGGAATATATGTACAAAAGCAAAAGCATTTTCGCGAGACAGTGTCGTTCTACTGGCATCGCCTCACTTTCAAGAGCTTCTGCTTTTCTTTTTGTGTGTTTCGTTCCACGTTCTTTGCTTTTGTAAAGAACAGTGCAGGCGAGTGTTTCGACGATTCAGCTGGGTCGTTATTCGGAGCTCTACGCTTCGCTGGCGGGGTATCGCTGTTGTCCAGGTTTCTTCCTGCTCTCTTTTCGGCAGTTGCTTCGTGAAATAAGATGGTGCGTCCGGAAAATTTGTAGGAATGGCGTCTTCAGAAAGCGTCGAACGTTCGCGGTCGAGCTCAACAGTCTGGCCATTGATTACGTGCTTGAACGTTCTTTGAACGAATCGCTCGTCGAAGTGGCGAGAGCACACTAGACAGGTTTCACTAAGCACTTTCACTAAGCCCTCACTCTCTTGATGCTCCTATCCCATTTCTTCAAGCGCACAGGGTCGGATGGAGCGCGGAACAATGACACCTTTTCTGTAGATGACTTGTCACTGCCCCTACAAAGGGGAACAAAACACGTCCTCTCTCTTTTTTTTAAAGCATAGTTACAGAAGTTCAGCACATTGCAGCGCATCAGGTCATCGCACTACGTTATCAACGTAAAGAAAGGCAGGCACACGGTAAACTCCGTCGCCGCACGTGCTACGCAAAACTGTCGACGACTTGTGCCTGCGCATAGGTCTGCGTTTCTTCGGCTCCATGCCAGTGACCCGCCATCGGAGCGCAGCGCCCTCTTCGAACTACGCCGCCAAGCATCCAAACTGATTTCTCCTGCGCTTTGGAAAAGAGCGCCCGCTCCCGACACTAGGAGAACCCTTCTAGCCTCTATACTGCTATGTTTTAACGCATGGTTGCTTCTTTGCCAGTTACACTTCGCAGCTACGTCAGAGGACAAAGCCGGAAGCGGTGCAGGGCCTATGTTTGTAAACAGTGAAAGGGTCTATACCTCTACCAGCCAAGGAAATTTTGGTGTCGTTGGCGTAAGAAAAAAACGCCAGGCTAAACATTGCATGCAAACAGCATATCTCCTTTGAAATCAGACATACAGCCTACAGCTCAGCACTCTTTATCAAAAGAAAAACCTCAAAACAAGCATCAAAACAACATGGTGGATGATAAGGCGCGTGTGAACAATGGAAACACGCTCCGACTCCGGTAAAGATAAGGTTTGCAGCTGCTTCGAAAGGGTTGACGTCATTCAAAACCCTCGTGTGAAGTGCAAACCGTATAATGTATGCTAATAGCGTCTGCGAATAACGCGAGGCACGTTCTTTGTCCCGCGTGTGTTTCCCGGTAGATATTACGGTTGCGTAAGCTACTCCGAGTGGAAAAGTACCCAACAGCATATAAATCACGTAGTGATGTCACCACGGTCTAGCAACTCATTCAGTTTATTCCAGGCTACCATGGGTAGACCACGAAAACTAAACACGCCCGAAGAACCGCGTGAATATAATGTTGTTGTGAAGTAATAAAGGGTGTGGTTAAGTACATTTCACGTATATATCTGGTTTCACTCTTTCTAGGACCACGTGTGTGAATTCAAGTGACGTAACAATGGGTAAGCAATATGGATGTCGTTTACAGCTTCGCTGTCCAAACACCTTCACAGCGTGGATTGGAGCGACAGTTTTATTTTTTTTTAAATATTTGCTTTCAAGTTGGGGGTGCGGCTCTTACACGGATTTATACGGGAAGAATCTTCCTTCGTGTAATTGTCTAATGCTTCGCTATTACTAATACTGCTTCGCCTTTCCGGCGAAACTGCAGCCTATTTTTTTTTTTTTTTGAGTTCTAGTAAAAGCTCTGCTGCGCATGACTGCTATTGATTATGATTTCGAGTGAATCTGGCGTGGCCTCACTTTGGTTACTAAGTTAATTATATACATATATTTATGGCCTCTGCATGCACGTTGCGATGTTTTCATCCCCAATAAATGTTATAAATTATTATAAGTTTTTTTTTCACGAGTCGCTAGCATTACCTACTGGAAAGAGAAGCAATGCTGAGACACATATAATTCACGTGTATTTCACACACCGTTGATAAAAGACTCTGCCGAAGGGGTCACTGAAGGCTGCAGATCTTTTTCAGTGTCAGAAAAGCGCGGAAAGCAATTTGTAGCGAGTTGAACATACAGCAACATATTCATTCTCTAGACATAGGCTATCCATATCACTAGAAATAATTGTCAGTTGGCTACCTCTTTCTCTTTAAAGATATAGTAAACTTTGTCCTGAGTACATATTGAAATATAATGTGTCTGTGCATGGTGTTCACACTGAAAATTTAAATAACATGTTGAAGTGAAAAAAAAGGATGAGGTAGCCGCTGTTGGGGCTTCTAGTGCGCTTGTTCTCCTATTGTCAGGATGGTCAGAAATAACGCGAAAGTATGAATAAAAGCCGTGCACGTCCGCGTCAACAATGATGCAGTGAGCTTTGAGCCACAATAACATTGTAAGGCAAAGGTAGAGGCAACTCAAAAGAAACCATGGACGATTTTGGTAACAGGACTCTGGTAATGACATTGTAGGAGCGTGGGGGGGGGGGGGGGGGAAGGGGCTACGGAAAACTCCGGAGCCCCCCCCCCCCCCTCCCCCGTAGTCGGCGCGTATGGTAAGACCTCCCGGAAATCGTCCACAGAGCCAAGCCTTAAAGGTTACCTCACCACGGTTTGGCTATTTTAGACAGACAAGCGCAGTGCATACAATGGGCGCTGACGGTCGCGTCTGCAAAGTATTACGCCGCAGTATTACAACTAGAGTACTAGAATACCGTTGAGTGGGACGAGCGGCTGGGGCGGCGCATGTTTTGCAGTGGCGCGCCCGACGTGAAAAAATACTGTGACGGCGCGGCGATCGAAGTGGATTGGGCCGGATCAAGGTCGCGCCGTTGGAAACTGCTCGCGATACTGCTCGGCAGGGTCATTCGTACTACTTTGCGCGCTGCTATTTGAGTTCAGACCGCTCAAATTGTGTTCATAATTGCATACGACATGTATTTATGTCTTAAGAATAAATTCCGATCTTTCTCTTCTTTATTTTATTTTTTAGTGCAGCTCGGTGATGCGCGTGCATTGCGGCCGCAGTGTCGGCTTTCATTCTACTATGTTATTGTACGGTTCCCTTTGGATAACAAATATTTTTCTCGTTCTTCAAGCAGCATGTATCTCTCGTGTGTCTTTTTCCGCATATAGTTTTTAATCAGTAGGTCTTGCGAAACGCAGACGGAGAAACAAATGTAAACTTAATGCTTGCAGCTTCTAAGAAATAAAACATATCTGCCCATCCGGCGCCTTGTACTCAGATTTACGGGAAGCGTTGTTATAATAATAATAATAATAATAATAATAATAATAATAATAATAATAATAATAATAATAATAATAATAATAATAATAATAATAATGAAAATAAACTGCCTGAATTTGATGGGAGCGAAATGAAAAACGCTCGTATGCTTCAATTTTGGTGTACTTTATAGTATCCCTGGTGGTGAAAACTAAACCGGGTGCCTCATAATCATATCGTGGTTTTGCCACGCAAAACCCAAGAATTTGTTCAAATTAAAAAAAAGAGATGCAAGTGGCTGCGTTCTTCGGCTTTTCCTAGGCGTGTAAACAAAATTAATTATTCGCGAGTCTGATTTCCGAGAAAAACATGTTACGCTTATCCCATATTTCATAAACAAATGTTAATACCCTTCCCAAATGTATGTCCACTCAACTGAGCAGCTTGTATATTATAAACGGCTGCTTCCAGTTATCCGGTGCACTATCATAATGACAATAATGAAGCAATTAAAGAAACGGCATACCTCACATACACGTACGATGAGATATATGTGTAAATCTGCTGCAGTTCGTTGAAGTGTGGTACCACATGGGGCACCCAGTTTTCATGGGTTGCAAACATGGTGAGACTGTAAAAAAAAGTTTTCCTTGCCTGAATCAAGTTAGCAGATTTTCAGGCTGTTCCAAAACGGGGGCGTTGACATTTATTTATTTATTTAATTATTTATTTATTTATTTATTTATTTAAAAATACCTCACAAGCCCAAAGGGCGTTGAGTAAGGGGGTTTTACTTATTACAATGAAAGCACAAGCAAACTAGTATGAAACAGGGTTACAATGCAAGTGAACATCAAAGCGCAATGCAACAGAGTAAATTGCAAAATGCAAAACAATTTTCCAACGCAAGTGAAAAAAAAAAAATGCAGCACAACAGAATACGTTTCCGAAGTAAGCGCTAAAAGAGCCTTTGAGTGCAAGTGAAGAAAAAAAAAAAAACGCTACACATCGCAAAATAAACAAAAGAAGAACTTAGACGGCGAGACCATGTTACAGCACTATTTAAAAAAAGATATGTACCTGAATGAATGACAGCTTGAGACTTTTTTAAGTCGGACTTATTAACAACCGTGCGTTAATTCTCTCGGGAACTGCGCCTCTGCGCAACAGCCACGAGTCTCCGGCAGCACACTCATTCGGAACAACAGTCCTCACTTGCATCGGTCACTCACCTTTGAGACTTCAATAGTGCTGCTATGCTTCACATTCTAACGGAAACGACTATTTGGCATCGTATAGTATATCAATAACACTTCAATAAATAAATAAATAAATAAATAAATAAATAAATAAATAAATAAATAAATAAATAAATAAATAAATAAATAAATGAGGTGCTTTTGCCTGCTATGAATATTTTTTCTGCGAATGAGAGTTTTATGTGCAGTATTCACTAATAAGTGTTTGTTAGTGCAAACACGTGCGCTTGTTCCGGTCGGGAGTTCTCACTTTTTCAATTAGTGCATTTAGAATATTTGATACTTTTTTCCTTTACATATATATATCGTGAATATTTATTGTCACCTGTAGTAGTGGGGAGAGGCACAAGAGTAGAGGCACAAGAGCAGAGCAGAGGCACGAGAAGAAAGAAGTGTGCGTGCTAACCGCCCCCGCTCGACAGTTAGCTCTTGCCGCCGTTTTCTCCAGAAGCCAGCTGCTCTCAATAAACGTCTTCAGCCCCCTTTGAAGACACGTGGCCAAGTGGTGGAGGGGCTGAGTCTATGTACCCTTTATTTAATTACCTAGAAATGCATTGGTCATTCTTCGCGCCACGCAGTTAATAAACCTGGTTTATTTTCCTCTAATATTGTTTTCTTCGATCATTGTCCCTGATCAATATTCAACCGACAAGAAGCGCGCGCGAAATGACACGATATCAATAAAAGTTTCTTACGTAGCTTCATGTTGCAGATATGAGGCTTATTACCAGTTACTTTTTGAAGACAGCAGTTCACCTGGTTAAAACTATATTTTGTACCGGCCGTCAAAGTAACTAAAGCATTTAAAAAATGTACTGCACAGACGTTCTGCGAGAAAAACTGGGCGTCCGCCAGCGTCCGCGTAGCGAATGCGCGCTCGCTAGCAGACGACGCGCTTGACAACGACAGCAAAATCGAAGACGTCGTGTTGTATAATCCATGCCTCAAATATATATTGTTACGAATGAGGCGTGTTTATTTACAGATGATGATTGAGAGTCGATGAAAAACAGCCCAGCACCGGTTTTGTTCTGCGCTCCGCCCCAAAAGATTCGTCCTCCTCCTCCTCTTCCTTTCGCCTCAACCAAGGCGTTACATTCCCCATTTCGCAGACAAAGCCCACCATGGAAGTTAGGGCTGAGTGATAGAGTGATATCGCTTGAGGCGCGTAACATGCGCAAGTTGAGTAGCGCTAGAGCGGCGTCCTGGTGACCTTATACGGGCGACCACATACGTTAAATCGCTAATGTGGTCAATGACTGTGAAGGGACCGGTATACTGAGCCAGGAAATTTTGGCATAACCCGCATCTGCGCTGAGGGGTCCACAGCCACACCAAGTCACCTTTTTCGAATGAAACGGAGTCGTGGCGGCGGTCATACCGCTTCTCGGAGCGATCTTGTTATGCCAGTGTACGCAGACGAGCAATTTGTCGGGCTTTTTCAGCACGGCACAAAGTTTCGGCAATTGAGTGCTCTGTATGGAGTCTAAAGGGGAAAATGGTATCGAGACAGCTGCGCGGTGCCCGAGCATAGAACAGGTAGAAAGATGTGGAGTCCGTATAGTTTCGTGCTTCGATGTATTGTAGGCGTAGGTAATAAACGGCAAGATGTCATCTCAGTTCCTGTGATTGGATGATACATACATAGCCAGCATGTTGGTCAGGGTGCGGTTGTCCTTGGGTGGACAAGGCCATTCGTCAGGGGATGATATGGTGTTGAGTGGCGGAACTGCAAAGTGTAGAGTCTAAGCAATTCTTCCATGGCGTCAGCGACGAATTGGCAACCACGGTCGCTGATAATTATGCGAGGCGGACCGTGACGAAGGATTACGTAGCGTAACAAGAAGGCGGCGACGCAAGTAGCTGTGGAGGAAGATATCACAGCGGTTTCCGCGTATCTAGTTAGGTGATCGACACAGACGATGACCCAGCGGGTGTTCGAAGATCGTGGAAATGGTCCTAGCAGGTCGATACCAACTTGCTCGAAAGGTGTAGTAGGCGGCGCCACAGGATGAAGAAGCCCTTGCGGAGCGCTTGTAGGTCTCTTGTGACGCTGGAACTCGTCGCAGTTCGATACGTATTGTTTAGTGGAATGTCGCATGTTAGGCCAGTAAAGCCGCTCCTGTATTCGATGTAAGGTGCGAATGAATCCAAGATGGCCTGACGTCGGATCATCATGCATAACACGAAGAATGTCACATTGCAGGCTTTGGGGAACAACCAGTAAATACCGCGCGCCACTTGCTGAATAATTTGTCTTGTATAACAGTCCATCGCGAAGGCAACAGCGACCACTGGCCTTGGGACTGCAGGCATCGGCGAACAGGGGGTCCAAACATAAGTCATTGCGCTGTTCCCGCTGGAAGACGGTGACGTCAGGAAACGCGTGAGAGACAGCAGCAAAGCAGGTGTCGAGGTTGTCCGCGTTATCCTCTGTTGTCGACAGAGGAAGGCGAGAAAGGCAGTCAGCGTCGGCATGACGTCTTCCACTTTTGTACGACACAATGAAGTCAAATTCTTGGAGCCGCAAAGCCCAGCGTGCTAGACGACCGGAGGCGTCACGGAGGGTAACAAGCCAACACAAGGAATGATGGTTACAATTGTGAATGGACGCCCGTAGAGGTAGCAACGGAACTTCTGAACAGCAAAGACAGCCGCTAGGCATTCTTGCTCTGTCACAGTGTAGTTTCGTTGAGCCTTGCCGAGAGAAGGGCTCGCATATGCAACCACATACTTTTCATTATTATGGCGCTGAACAAGCACTCCTCCGATGCCGATTCCGCTGGCGTCACTGTGCACTTGAGTAGGAGCAGATGGATCGAAGTAACGAAGGATGGGTTCTGAAGTAAGCAGGAACTTGAGTTGAGAGAATGCCGCGTCGCATTCAGGTGTCCACTTGTATGGGCTGTCTTTTCGCAAGAGACTTGTCAGAGGATAAACAATGTCCGCGAATCTGGGCATGAACCGTCGAAAGTAGGAGCATAAAGCCAGGAAGCTGCGGAGTTCTTTTAGTGACTGAGGTGGTTTAAAGTCACTGACTCCTATTTTTCGGGGGTCTGGCCTGACACCATCTTTGTCACCAGGTGACAAAGGACTAATGCTTGTCGTTAGCCAAACCGGCACTTCTTGGAATTCAAAACCAAGCCGGCCTTTTCGACGCAGTCTAAAACGAGGTTTAAACGGGCGTTATGCTCTTCGAAAGTACGTCCGAAAATGACAACGTCATCTAGATAGCACAAACATACCTCCCATTTTAGACCACGAAGACTTGAGTCCATAAATCTTTCAAAGGTAGCGGGGGCATGGCAAAGCCTAAACGGCATAACATTAAAGATATAGTCCATCAGGTGTCACCAATACAGTCTTCTTCTTGTCAGCAGGGTGCCTAGGGATCTGCCAATAGCCTGATCGTAGATCTATAGTGAAGAAAAGTAGGAGGCCGAATGCAGACAATCGATGACATCGTATATCCGAGGTAGTGGATATACATCTTTTTTGGTGAGGGCATTTAATCGTATATAATCAACGCAAAACCTCCAAGAGCCGTCTTTCTTCTTAACCAAAATGACAGGTGCTACCCAAGGGCTGCACGATTCTTCAATAACGCCCTTCTGTGGCAATATCCTGAACTTCTTCGGCAATAACTTTCCGCTCCGATGACGACACTTGATAAGGTTTTTGCCGGACCGGATGAGCAGAACTTGTATCGATCCTGTGCTGAGCTCGAGAACAGGGTAAATGTGGTCGCTTCTCTTTTTCGCAAAAGTCAAACACAGAAGCATGTCTTTTCAATAGCTCGACCATTCTTTGTCACTCGTGTGACCGTAGGTTCTTACTAACCATGCTTAGAATCTGCGACTCGCAGGAGCAACTGCATTCGCGAACAGCCAAGCGTTTGTGACCTTCTTCGTCGTTAGCGGCAGCAATAGAATTTCCGATGGCATAATCAAAGACGGCGAGCTTCATTCCTCGAGGAAGTATAACAGGCACTGGCGAACAGTTAAGTGCCCACAAAAACGTGGCTAGGTTGCTAATCGATACAATGCAGCGAGGTACTAAGATGTCTTTCGTAGCACACTGACCGGTGATAGGTTGAACGATGGCATCAAAGGGAGATACGGCAGAAACGGAAGCGAACGCGGCAACCGACCGCATAGACCATGGTGGCACTGTCAGTTTATCGGAAACAGCCAGTGTGTCTTCCGCGGGTGGCAGCTCGTCACCGAGGGCAGGAACAACTTCACTGCTGACTGAAAGTTCACCGGTGCCACAGTCGACGAAAGCACCACACGCTTTGAGAAAATCAATCCCGAGAATAACTTCGTGCGTACACTGCTGCAGAACCAAGAACTCAGTTGGGCACACCTTTCCGACCAACAAGACGTTAACTACGCAAACTCCCAGAGGATGAAGTATTTACCCGCCGACACCACGAAATCTTGTCGATTCGTGCCAAGAAAACTTTGCGGCCAATGCGATCTTTGAAGGAACGACTCATAACAGATATGGTTGCACCAGTGTCCACTAAAGCCGTTGCACATACTCCATCTATTAACACGTGTGTTTTGTTCTTGAGCATCGTAACTGGCGGAGGCATCTGAGGTAAATCATTTTGTGCGACCTCACCTCCATCGGTCGCGCCAGCTAGTTTCCCGGCGGTGGCGGTGGTGAAAGCCGCCGTCGCGGTGAAGGCGAACGGCGCAGTCGGGCGGGCGGAGGTGTCAAACTACGGTCAGAAGCGGGAGAACTATTGCGCCGATTCTCTTGTCGTGAGGTGCTCCTGGAATAGGCGGACCAGGGATCGTTGTTGCGACCATTGCCGGCGCGACGAAACGTTGATGGCTGATCGTATCGTGATGCTTGCCTGCGCCGACGACAGAACCGAGCTATGTGTCCGGTAGCACCGCAACCATAACATACATGAGGTTGGCGATATGCGTTGTACTCCTGAAAAGCATTGTCGCGACACTGGGGGGCAAATGTATCTTCATGCGGCTCCTGGTGGGTAGCGGCCGGCTGACGAGGATAGCTGAAGCGGTGTTCGTAGCTCGACTCTGCGTAGTGATTGCTCTGCGGCCTCAGTGGCGAGCGAGAACTGTAGTTGTAGTCCTCGACACCAGTATCAGCGATAGAAACATGATGAGATGGAACCGGGATTGGCGCAGCATCATAAGGGGCCGAGTGCACGTGTCGGGTGAGCTCTTCCCGTACAATCTCGCGTATTGTAGACGCGAGATCAAAGGACGCGTAGTCGTCAACACTTGCAACGGTAGTCACGTTCGCTAACCGACCGAATTTAGGCGTGATACGCCGCATCTTCAGGCTCTAGAATGTACGACAATGCCGTATGACGTCAGCTACTGTACCAAGGGTCTCTTTGCCGGTGAGAAAGTGATAGACATCCTCAGAAATACCTTTTAACAGGTGTTGTTGTTGACCTGAGTGGTTGTGACGCATACCCACAGTGGGGGATTGGCCATGAATCGGGTTGTTATATTCGGTGCATAAAAACAAGGGAATTAACGAATACAATATTGGAGTTTAGAAAGGAAAATTTTGTGAGAGGAGAAGAAAAAAACTCTAATTAATAATAGGTTTAAAAAGAAATAAATGAGTAAAAGAAAACTATGGTGGGAAAGGTGACAATAAGTTTAGCATGGTAATCGATTTGATTCAATGAGATAATTTTGGATTGCCAAGCAAGCATTTCTGTGGCTAAACCCAATAATAAAGGCTCAAAAGATAGAATTACAGGTTCCGATAAATCTAGGCCAATATTGCGAAGCGGGATTTCCAGTAGTATTTTCCTTATTGCAGAAAAACGCCTACAAGACAACAAGAAATGGTCTATTGTCTCCGTTTCGCCACAGAATGAGCATAATGGTGAGGGGACCAGACCAGACCTGTGTAAGTAAAAGTTTAACGTAGGGATACGGCAGCGCAGCCTCGTGATGGCCACTTCAATTTTCCGGCTTTGGCAAAAGTCTCTGTGCCAAGGGTATAGGAGATGTCTGTATTCCAAAGAATTAGTAGAGCAGAGCCTGACACTGCCTCCATAATGACACTCCTGCGAAATCTAGCAGCAGTGACATGAGCAGTCAAAGGACAATACGGAAAAATTGGTCCGGTTATCGATGCCTTGGCTAGTGAATCTGCTATTTCATTTATAATAAGTCCTTTATGGCCAGGCACCCAAATTAAACGCAAACTTCTCAAATAACCAGGTACCAATGAATGAAACGTCCTCAATATGCGAAAGTCACAAGAAGCAGTGAGGGATGAGCACAATTATAATGAATCAGTGACTATCACGGCAGACGTAATTGATGGGTCTAATTTGCCTAGAGCCAGCACCACCGCCATAAATTCAGCTAAAAATATGGGTATAAAATCTGGCAGCCGAAGAGAAAATGTCTAATCTAGAAAAGGGGAAAACATACCAACACCTGATTTTTCCTCACATTGTGAGGCATCTGTCGCAATAACGATGTTTGTTTGCAGGCTCTGCAGATGATCTTGTAATAGACCATCTAGAATACTATGTGGAAGTAATTTTGAATTATTAAGAAAGATGTCATCGAATTGAATATCAGTGGTAACAGATTTGTCGGGAATCGGAAGTACATCACAGATGCGCACGTCCAAAGGGTCAAGTAAATGTTGCGTGAATGTAATTTGGAGAGTATGTGAACGCGGCCAGTTTACACGAAAAAACCAATCAGGTTGGGAAATGAATATTGTTTGAGAACGACGCACCGGTGATTCGTAAATTCTCGAAGACGTCTGTACTGTCAAAAGACGGAACCTACACGAAAGAGGAGGAACACGGTATTCTAGATAAAGAACAGAATTTGCCACAAATTTAGGAAGCCCTAGGCACAAACGTAATGCTTCCCTTTTTAAGAGGATCAAAGGGCGGGAAGTGTAAGCTGGAGCTCCAGAGAAGAGTGCGCAACCAAATTCTACTACAGGGCGAACGTACATGCTATATATCATTAGAAGTGTATCTCTTCTCAATCCTATTTGACGATTGCTCAGCCTGCGCAAAATGCCAATTGCACGGGTACCTTTTCCAGTCACATGATCTATGTGTGGCCGCCAGTTGAGAGAGGAGTTATAAATTATTCCAAGGTACTTAACCGATTCTACCTGTGGTATGTTCTTCTTCTTCTTTGTGGGGTTTTACGTGCCAAAACCAGTTCTGATTATGAGGCACGCCGTAGTGGAGGGCTCCAGATTAATTTTGACCACCTGGGGTTCTTTAAGGTGCACTACAACGCAAGCACACGGGCGTTTTCGCATTTCGCCTCCATCGAAATGCGGCCGCCGGGGCCGGGATTCGATCCCGCGACCTCGTGCTCAGCAGCGCAACGCCTTAGCTGACTGAGCCACATCGGCGGGTACCTGTGGTATGTCTTGTAGGTGGTAAGAGAGAGAGAGATATGCACTGGGTCATTTATCGGAAAAACGAGAATGGCACATTTTCTGGTATTGAGTAAAAACTGGTTAACATCTAACCAGCTCTCCCGGACACAAAGGTAAGTTTGCAGTCGTTGATATAACGTATGAATGTCATTTGCAGATGCGAAAAACGCAATATCATCTGCATAAACATAAGTTGTGACTTCTTCATGATGGGGAATTAAGCTCATGAGAATATTAAAAAGCGCCGGGGAAAGTACTGAATCTTGCGGTACTCCTCTCGTTTGTTTGCACCTAGAAGACGAAAAGCCGCTTTTGTAGCAGTAGAACTTTCTTTCACTTAAAAATGAATGAATCCATGCTATTATATAACCAGGAACTACACAAGATGTTAGCCGATTTATCAAAACTGTGTGTTCCACGGTATCATATGCTTTAGCGATATCAAGCGTCCCTAAGGCAGAATATTGCTTATGACGTCGAGCAAGTTGTATCCGGCTTTCTAAGTCGACATGGGCATGCCAGATAGAGCAGCCAGCCCTGAAACCAATCTGACATGGACTAAGAATTGAATTATCATTTACAAATTTTATGATACGAAGGTGAATACGCCTCTCAATTAATTTTACTACATTTGACGTAAGTGCTATAGGCCTGATGTTCTATAATGTATACCCTCCCCCTTGTTTCTTAAGTATCATTATTACTTTGGCAAGCTTCCACTGCAAAGAAATCCAAGCATTTTTAATCGAATAACTTACCACGTCTAAAAGAATGTTCGGCGATTCCTTTAACAATATTTTTAGCATTGCATTTGTGATTCCGTCAGGGCCAGGTGCTGTATTTGGCAAGCATGCTGCAGTCTGATAGAGCTCAGATAATGAAATTGAGGTGAAGCCATCCGAAGAGTCTAAAGCATAATGAATAGTTGGAAGCCGGGCTGCAAATCGATTTTCTAAACCTTTGGCAATCGCTTCTAAAGAGGAGCTCATTTCTTGCGAGGTCAAAACGATGGAGTCTCATGCTAACGGCGTTGGTAGCGCCTTTCTAGCGCGAAGAAATGCGAACAGAGCTCGCTTGTTTTTTGATTTTGATAGATAATCGTAATGCCTAATATCATATTCATCTTTGGCTCGGTTAAGAGTACGCTTAAATACACCAGCGTGAAACTGATAATTTTTCCAATTTATCGAGCATTGATTATGGAGAAATGTTTTCCAGGCTGCTTTTCTTTTCCTATAATCACGCGTACACTCATCATTCCACCAACGACAAGCGGTGAGTTTAGCCGAAGGGATGACAAATTCAGTTTGCGTCCGGGAACCCTCAAGAACCGAACAAATCTTTGAAGCGATTTCCTCGTCATTGGCATTGGCAAGTTTCGAAACGGATGTAAGACAGCAGAACTGATAGTTGGGCGAGTTGGTACGAATTCATAGTGAAATCTTTTTGCGCACACAATTGACACGGACACAGTGAAGGGGAGACACACGAGCGCTTACTCACAACTGTTTATTTTCGGAAAGATACAAAACATATATACCACAGCTATCTGCACTGAGCATGTGCAACAAGAGTGGTCAGTGTAAACAGAAAAGATTAAAAAGGTTTCAGTGTAAAGTCGTCAGTGTAAACAGAAAAGATTAAAAAGATTACCCAGTATTCAAATATGTAAATTCTCTGTCAGAAATTGCAACCGATGCTTCACTTATGCATTTATCAGCACACTTCATGATATGGAACGCTTCTGTTATTTCACGTGTTAGTTTGTTTTTATCTGAAAACAAAATGTCAGTGTCAGTAAATACCGGATCACAATGACATAGATTACAGTGGTTTGATAAATGTGAATGATTTTCTTTACCGAGAGAACCGTTGACTTGTGGCCAGATGTACATAGGACAAACCGGTCGGTGCATAAACACCCGTCTAAAAGAACATGAACGTTCTCTCGGTAAAGAAAATCATTCACATTTATCAAACCACTGTAATCTATGTCATTGTGATCCGGTATTTACTGACACTGACATTTTGTTTTCAGATAAAAACAAACTAACACGTGAAATAACAGAAGCGTTCCATATCATGAAGTGTGCTGATAAATGCATAAGTGAAGCATCGGTTGCAATTTCTGACAGAGAATTTACATATTTGAATACTGGGTAATCTTTTTAATCTTTTCTGTTTACACTGACGACTTTACACTGAAACCTTTTTAATCTTTTCTGTTTACACTGACCACTCTTGTTGCACATGCTCAGTGCAGATAGCTGTGGTATATATGTTTTGTATCTTTCCGAAAATAAACAGTTGTGAGTAAGCGCTCGTGTGTCTCCCCTTCACTGTGTCAATTGTGTGCGCAAAAAGATTTCACTATGGATGTAAGACAGTTTTAAATTTATTGTGGTTGACAAATGTGCACACCTGGTATTCTAAAGATGTTATTGGACACATGATTTCAAATGACACAGGAAGATGATCACTGTTGGTTGCTGAGTCAACCGTTAACCACGAAGAAACATTGAGGCCAGCACTACAAAATGTTAAGTCTAACACTGACCGAAAGTGGCATCTAACAAATGTCACATGTCCTGTGTTCTGACATGAAAGGTTACCATCAATAGCCCATTCCCATAGTCGCTTACCACACAAATCTGTTTTTAGACCCCACGACACGTGATGCGAATTAAAATCTCCTGCGAACAAAATTTCTTCTCTACAAGCAGCTACAGCCCTATCAAGTTGACGCGTACTTTGCACACCGGTGGGGAAATAGGTATTAATAATTGAAAATGGTTGATACCCTGGCAGACATAAGTCTATCGCCGAAATTTCGCAGTCGGAGTCCATGAATTTAAAAGAAAGGTTTGCCTTAAGACAAATTTTATTTGAAACAAGTATCAATAGTCCTCCGCCTCGCGGGTTACGATCTAATCGGAACGAACGAAAACCTTTCAAATGAAAATTTTTCTCTGGTGATTGCCAAGTTTCCTGAAGAAGTATAACATCTGTATTAAGCTGGTGAGATAGGTAAAACATATCTGTTAAAGCTGAGAAGATAGAGCGACAGTTCCACTGCAATAATTTCAACTGTCCAATGGTGTTGATCGCACAGCAGCGGCAACTGTCGCATTAAAAAAGCTTTGTTTATTCATAGACGATGGTTGACTCTTTTGGTTTTGGTTTCATAATCTTAGAAATTGGAGATCCCATGCGTTTGGGAGCTCGAGCGTCAAGTTCCATATCTGTGATAGTAAGGGAGTCTGAGGAAGAGGACTCACCCTCGCCTGGTTGAATTGGCGGAGTAGTGTCCGTCGAGTGATCTTTAAATGTAGAAGGCGCTTCTACGTCGTTGCTAGGCATTCGAGGTGTGGCGTTAAGTACTGAGGACTGTAGCGGTGCCTTAGTGGCTTGCAACATTTGAATCATCTGACTGGAAATGATTTGGGCTAAGCATTCTGATAGGCTGGATACCAATTTATCCATAGCCGGGTTCCATCTCGGCTCCTGCACTCTTGAATGATTTCGGCAAGATTGTCGCTTCTAATCTACAAAATGTTGGTACCAACGCACGTCTAAGCGGAAGAGGATCACATCGATATCGGACTTTCTCCGGTGGGTGGTCTCTTTTCCATTTTATGAACGTGTTTGTGCTCGGACCACGCTGCCGCCTTGCTGGCCCTAACGACAAGCCTAGCCCGGCGTAGCGCCGATCGGCGCCACCAAGTGTTGCTAGAGCAACGATTCCGAGATGTCAGTGACTATGCAGATGACGGTTGAAGGGGAGGACCTTCCTCCTGAAGAATTTTAGCCAGAATTTGGATGGCAGTCGGCAGTTTCGAAGCGTATGTCTGCCAAGGTGGACTCGGCCAACCGCCCTGGCTGCGGCATATGGGAGAATAGGCCTAACGCCGGCGCCTTATTCAGAACACAGGACAATGGAGATAAACTCAAGAGCAAGATCATCAGGGCGTCGCGGATGCCTCCCATGCCCAAGGAACATGCCAAAATTATCATACGACCCCGCGGAGGGCTGAATATTGCCAAGACAGGACCGACCATGATCGGTAAGGCGATCGTGGAAGCGGCGGGTCTTACCCCGACGCAGATAAGCTCGGACATAATTTGTCCTAACATACAACAAAACATTATGGTGGCCAGCACGCCCAACCGAGACAACGCTTCAATATACACGAGAATCAGGACACTTCATGTGGCTGGAAGAATGTTTGAAGTCAGTGCATACGAGGCCGCTCCCCACACAACGTGTAAAGGAATAATCAGACACATCGACCTGAACGACAGTCAATCGGACCTCGAACGCAACATCGTCAACGAGAGAAACCCAGTGGCCTTGGCGGTCAAGAGAATTAAGAACACAGGCACAACCATCACAGCTTTCGACGGACTCAAGGTTCCGAACTTTGTACGCTATGGCCCAGTCCTTGTGAAGTGCTTTCTCTTTTGCAAACAAGTCGATATCTGCAACGCGTGCGGCAAGCTCGGCCATCGTGCCGACGTTTGCCCGACTCCCGAAGAGTCCACCTGCAGGGGATGTGGGGCAGTCAACCCGGACGATCAACACCAGTGCACGCCAAAGTGTGGGTTGTGCGGGGGCCTACACCCTACGGCGGACAAAACATGCAAGTAGAGATTCCAGATCCCGTACGTCGTCAGAAAGAGACGATGGAAGAGAGCGACTGTGGAATCTTCGAGAAATGGGGCTTCGCCACCACCACAGAGCAGCGAGATCAAAAATAAGTTGCAGCAAGCTCCACCGCACGAGCATAGGGAACGCTCCCGATCCAGGGGACGCTCTCGCTCCAGAGGGAGCTCCCGGAAACGCTCTCGATCCAGAGGGCGCTCTTGTTCCAGAACCAGGACCAGATCCCGCTCCAGGGGTCGCTCCGGATCCCAGCGCCGAGGCAGTCAAGTCCGGTTCAAGTCCTGCTCGAGGTCCTGCTCCAGGGATCGCCGACCCGAGTACCACCCAACCTGGGCCGACCGAGTTCGAGGAACGCCGGAAAAGGTAACGCGGGGCTCACCGCCAGAGCATGATAGAGCACAACTTGAGCGCGAAAACGCGATGATGAAGCCGACTCATGACAGAAATTGCCGAGATTAAGAGGGACAGTAATAGGAAACCGGCCATGGCAGACAAGCAACCGGCCACTCCCCAGCCGATGGAGGTCGCCATGGCTGAGAAGAACGATACGAATAATCAACCGGCCACTCCCCAGCCAGTGGAAGTCCCCGTGGTTGAGACAAGCGATACGGAGAGGCCAGCTAAAAAGAGGGCAATTACTAATGAGCCAGAAAGACCATCAGGTAGGGCCAAATCTGAGATTCGCGAGATGCTCTCCGCTCTCAGTGACATCATTAAAGAGATAAATGAGAAGTTCTCGCTCTTCCAAAGCAACATGGCTTCCATGGAGGAGCGCACTAATCAGCGCATCAGCAAAATTGAATCCTTCTTGGAAAACGTGGTAGCACCTGTGCTGGTACCTAAAGCTCCTACGCCCCCAACAACAGCATCGACTAGTAACACCACGGGGGCAATCGGGCCTCCGAAGGCTAGCACAGCAGCTCCACAGCAATACGATGGCCACTCAAACTAGCTCATTCAGGATGTGGCAATGGAATTGCAGGGGTTTCCTTCCCAAGAGGGCTCCCCTGCAGCAATATATTCGATCACACACAGAGAAGCCACATGTCATCCTTATACAAGAAACACTCACATCTAACGTCACGCTGTCCGGCTACAGGCCCGTAGCGAAGCACGAAGAAGGACGGGGGGTCGCTGTACTGATTAGCAACAAGCTGACCCACATCACTCACGACCTTAGGATGACCGCAAGTAAAGTGGAATATATAATGATAGAAATCATCCCCAGCCCAGCGAACCGCGCAAGTATATTCATCCTAAATGTATACAGTAGTCCCAAAAACCCAAGACAACGCTTCAAAGCCCTAATCACCAAGGCCACGCAACTAGCGCGAGACTCCCCTTTGATCGTAGCTGGTGACTTCAACGCCCCCTACCACACCTGGGGCTACCCATACAACACTAACAAGGGCGAGGACCTCTGGCGTGAGGCTCTAAACCTAAACTTGATGCTAGTCACGGACCCGGCATACCCAACCAGATGCGCGACATCGTCGAGCCGTGACACGACACCGGATCTCACCTTTGTCAGGAGCATCGCAGCGGTTAGGTGGACGAACCTCGGGGTAGACTTTGGTAGCCACCATTATATCTTGGCCACACACCTCCAGGTCGAGCAGAAGAGACAGCGCATGTTCCAGTACACAGACTGGGACAAGTTTCGCAAGATTAGGGAAGAGAGATCGGAGAGTGAGGACAAGCCTACCCTCGAACAATGGGCGGCACAGGTTAGAGACGACATCGAAGCTACCACAAAAGAGGTTTGTACCGACCTCCCGGTGGAAAAGATGGACAGTCGTCTGGCTCACCTGTTGGAGGCCAAGCAGTCCCTCCTCGCCAGGTGGAAGGGACAAAGGCTCAACCACAGGCTCAGAAAAAAGATTGCAGAAATCAACAGAACTATAGAGGAACACTGCAGAGCCCTCTCTAAACAGCAATGGGATGAGATGTGCAACTCGATCGACGGGCAGATGCGTAACGGGGGAACCTGGAACCTCCTAAAGCATCTCCTCGACGAGACGAACACTAAAACCAACCAACACAACACACTGGCGCACCCTACACTCAGCCAAGCGAGAATATTCGAGCGAGGAAATTTTATCCAGACTCGTGAAGAAATACCTGTCTGTCGCATCGGGCCCTACACCACCTTCACCTGACTACGACGGCTCCGGGAACCCTGAGCTTGACACAGAATTCGGGATTGAGGAGATCAGGCAGGCGCTCCACGCCCTCAACGGCAGATCGGCTCCGGGTCCGGACAAGATCACGAACAAAGCTCTACGGAACCTGGACGACAAGTCCATCGAATTCCTAAAGGACATCATTAACCAAGCATGGAGCAGTGGTATAGTTCCGGAAATGTGGAAATCGGCCAACACCATTCTCATCCCCAAGCCAGGCAAGCCGCCCAGCCTCGATAACCTCCCCCCAATTTCGCTCACATCGTGCGTGGGGAAGGTTGCTGAGCACGCAATCCTAAACAGGCTTTATCGCTACCTGGAGGACCACGACATTTACCCATACAACATGATCGGCTTCAGGGCTGGACTATCGACGCAGGACGCGATGAAGCTCATCAAGCATCACATTATTGACTCTAATACGCGGGACACGAGAGCCATACTAGGTCTAGATCTGGAAAAGGCCTTTGACAACATCCTTCACTCGTTCGTTTTAGACACAATCTCGAGCCTTAACCTGGGGAAGCACTTCCATTCCTACACGAAATCTTTTCTGTCAGACAGAAAAGCCACCCTTAAAATCGGGGACCTGACTTCAGACATGATCAAGCTGGGGTCTAAGGGGACGCCACAAGGGGCAGTCATATCCCCAACCCTCTTTAACCTCGCCATGATTGGTCTATCCAGGAAACTCTCTGCTATCGACGGTATCAGTCATACCATATACGCAGACGACGTTACCATCTGGAGTACGGGAGGTAGTGATGGACAGGTAGAGACGGCCCTGCAAGAGGCGATTGATGGTACCGAGAGATACCTCGAGTCCACGGGCCTTCGGTGCTCACCTCACAAGTCGGAACTGCTACTACATCGACCCAAGCGCAGAGGCCCCAAACCAAAGGGATGGAAGCCACTCGCCGAATGCGACATCAAACTACGGACAAACGACGCAGGCTATATTCCGAGGGTGGATGCCATCCGGATTCTCGGCATGATGGTCGAGTTGAGTGGCTCTAACAACCAGACAGTGCTGCGTCTCACTAAGAAGATGGACAATGCCATCAGATTAATAAGAAGAGTGGCCAACCGGCAGCAAGGCCTCGGAGAAGACAACCTCGTGAGATTGGTGCATGCGTTCGTAATATGTCATTTCACTTACGTCGCGGCCATGCACAACTGGCAAAGATCGGAGCGAGATAAGCTCAACGCATTAATCAGGAAGGCAATCAAGAGAGCCCTCGGCCTCCCCATATACACACACACGGAAAGCTTACTTCAACTCGGCATGCATAACACGCTCGAGGAATTGGCGGAAACGCAGGAGAGGGCCCAGTTCGTCAGGCTATCTACCACACAAGCTGGAAGACACATCCTGCAAGAGCTGGGCGTTCCCCCCACAGTAGTCAAAACAAAGTTCTGCAGCATCCCTCGAGAGCAGCGGGACCGCATCACTGTCGCCCCGATCCCACGAAACGTCCATCCGGAACACAACGTGGGAAGACGTCGGGCGCGCGCGAAGGCCCTCCTGGAAAAGGCTCGTGAACGGGCTTCGGAGAACAGTTTTGTAGACGCAGCTCGCTACGCCGACGGACAGGCCTTCGCTGCGGTTAGCGTAGACCATGAAAGTAAAGTAACGAACGCAATCTCGATTCGGACGACGTCCTCTGAGACCGCAGAGCAGGCTGCAATAGCGATGGCCTTATTGGACGACAAGAGGACATCAATCTACAGTGACTTGAGATCAGCCGTTCGGGCATTTGCCAAAGGAACCATATCCGAGCTGGCCCTAGGGATACTAGGAAGCAAGCAGATCAAGCCACACACAGTGATCTGGTTTCCAGCCCACATGGGACAGATCGAGGGTTCCCCGCCCAACCTCAATGAGTCGGCACACAATGCCGCGCGAGGGATAATCAACCGCATAGCTACGAGTACCACCGGGCAGCGTGACGTTGGGGGTACTGACTATCGGGACTCTCCTCCCTCGTACAACGAAATTACCAAGCATTTTTACTTGGCTCGTAGGATATACCCCCTCCCGCATTGTAAACTCAATAACCTCAGGCTTTAACACTAGGCTCTACAGACGGGGCAATACCAAAACCTCCCCCTCCTCCTCCTACTGCTGGCCTGCTGGCTGGCGGCTGCCCTGGCTGGCTGCTGCTGGCTGCTGGCTGCTGTCTGGCCTGGCTGGCTTCTGGCTGCTTGCTGCTGGCTGGCTGGCTGGCTGGCTGGCTGCTGCCTGCTGTCTTGGCTGGGCTGGCTGCTGCTGCTGGCTGCTGGCTGCGTCAAAACAAAAACACCGATCTCAATAATAACGACAAGAGAGCGCCGACACTTAGTTTTCAGCTAGCGATGAGGTGAAGCGATGACTGATTGTACTATTTATTTTTTGCTGTCACAGCAGAGAGCAAGTTGCAAGAGCGAATTCAGATCGAAGCGGGCAGACTGATTGCTGCCATGTTGTTGTGCAATCGCTGTCTCCAGCGGATGTCGTCGCGCTGACTTCCGGGCGACAAGCGATATTTTCTGGCTGGCCAGAAACGGCGACACGACCAGCGACAGCGACGGATAGCCCTCCGCGACGGCAAAACCTGTCGCTCGTCGCCGTCGCTTGTCGCTGTCGCTCGAAAATCGCGTGCATGCGGTTGGGCCTTTAACACTAAGGCTCCAGACGGGGGCATACCAAACCATCCTCCTCCTCCTCCTCCTCCTGCTGGCTGCTGGCTGGCTGGCTGCTGGCTGGCTGGCTGGATGGCTGCTGATGGCTGGCTGCTGGCTGGCTGGCTGGCTGGCTGCTGGCTGGCTGGCTGGCTGCTGGCTGGCTGCTGGCTGGCTGGCTGGCTGGCTGGCTGCCTGCCTGCCTGCCTGCCTGCCTGCCTGCTGGCTGGCTGGCTGGCTGGCTGGCTGGCTGCCTGCCTGCCTGCTGGCTGGCTGGCTGGCTGGCTGCTGGCTGGCTGGCTGCTGGCTGGCTGCTGGCTGGCTGGCTGCTGGCTGGCTGGCTGCTGGCTGGCTGGCTGGCTGGCTGCTGGCTGGCTGGCTGGCTGGCTGGCTGCTGGCTGGCTGGCTGGCTGCTGGCTGGCTGCTGGCTGGCTGGCTGCTGGCTGGCTGGCTGCTGGCTGGCTGCTGGCTGGCTGCTGGCTGGCTGCTGGCTGGCTGGCTGCTGGCTGCTGGCTGCTGTGCGTGACACGGCAGCGTCGTTACGGCGGGTTCATTCGCTTCTTCTTTACAGCTGGTGATTGTGTCTAGAATTGTGTCTGGTGATTGTGTAGTCTAGAATAGTGGAATGGAAGAGCTGGCCGACCTTGTCCTCCTCCTCTTCCTTTCGCCTCAACCAAGGCGTTACAATATGTTTGGAAAAATGGTGTAAACATAAATTTGCAGTTGAAATAAAGCACTATTTTAAGAGAGGGCAATGCGCAATCGGCCTCGGCGCCCGCAGCGAAAGTAAGTTGAATATGAAAGGAAAATACAAGAAGCTCCCTCAATGGTACTTAGTTGCAAACACTTCAGCCGGCCATTTTTAAATGCCATATACAACTTTCGTATTGGCACTTTCTTGGTGAAGCCAATATTTAAAAAGTTAGGTAATTAGCGTACACTAGCTAATTCACATTGCAAAACGAAAAAAATACCGCAGTCCTCAACACCCCTGATTTGGTTTGGGCCTCCTAGCCCACTCCATTGTTTCTAAAACATTGGCTACTTTTAGCTGATATACCCTGTATAGCAAGGCGTGAGATATACCTAAATATATATGGAAAATTTAGCTCACGGACAACGACGCCGACGCCGGATTTCCTGCAACGTCGCTTCAAAATACACCCATGCGCGTAGTCACATATCTAAGGAAGTGCGCCATGTCGTCGCTTCTCGCTTTTTGTGTGTGCACTGTACGAAATGAAGAATGGTTTACTTCAAATCCGTATGGTCAAAACTGAACAACAAAGGCAGTGTTAAAAAATCCAGATGGCTTAATTATAGTTTCAGATCAGCCGATCAGGTCTTTCCGCACGTATAACCTCCTTGGTTCATCCGAACTCGGAGACTGTGATAGGCTTAAACTCGGCTGAGCGCGATCGACATCAAATCAAAGTGTACGTGCCGCTGGCGAGGGGGAAGTTAATGCAGCCAACAACGCAACACCACTTGCCACCCGTCACGAGCCCGTCCACACAGAACGTAACTTCTCGCGACAGCAACTTCTCTCAACGGAAACTTCTCACGCCAAACACAAGCATGATTTCCGGCTCCTCGACGCTGTCGTCTGCCATCGATTCCCAGCATGCTATGCGTATGCCACCCTTGACGTCATAACACAATGTGGCCACTATCTGAGGAGCAAGCAAGCGAGGTGGTTTGAAGGAATTTACAAAATTAACTTTTGTAAAAAAGTCTGCGTAACTCTCAAATCTACCTTTTTTCAGGACATGACGGAAGTGGTGGAGAGGAACGTATGCAGCGAAATTTATTGACATCCATTGACATATAATTACCGCCGAATTTGCCCTTCAACTCGGCGACCATACGGCTTTTCTCATGTTTGTAATGGGGGCGATAACTTGAGGCAGCAATCATGGGGGACCCGCGACTTTTGGGGGCCCGTTATTCCAAATCCATGCTCGAGGCATCCTCCAACTCCAAGTTACCGAGACTAGCTACATTTGATTCCTTCCCAGAGAAAGGAGGCCTAACATTTTCCTGACTCCCCATTGGCAAATTGGACATGTTGCACTCAGGTACTGCATTAAGTTTTGACATCGCAAGAGGTCCAGAAGTTGCCTGCAGCAGCTGCATTAATTGCACGGAAACAACCTGGGACATACTTTCAACGAGCCCTTTCATAACCATAGCTGCAGTCGTTGCTGAAATGGTAGAATCCATGGCGGCAGGATGCCTCAACACTATAGTATAACCATGTACTCTTTACTGCGACTGTAGCCTCTTTGCAGGAGCAACGCCTGTTATCCATTGCCTCAAGAATTAGAGTATCATGGGCTCGAGGACATGAAATATTTTAGGACGTAGAAAAGAAAAACAGAAAAGTTGAGGACAGTCGGAATAATTAGTTTTATGGGCCACCTCCACTTAGGCAGCACTTCTCTGATTGAGCGACGCGCTTATTCGAACGCAAGCAGACGATATCCATGTGTCCAACCAAATACCCCCTTCCACCCTGTATTCATTCTTGCGCAAGCACCGGTCGTGTGGGCCGGCGAGAACGTTCCTGGCACCGTGCCAGTTAAATGCCCTCGCCCGTAGACTGCGTAGACGCCGATGCGTCCAGGGTCAGTCATGCCACATCTTGCGAGGTATGTACCCCCGAAAGTGGTGGTCCGACATATAGTTTCTCACTATAACACATACAGGGTATAATCTGACGCCACCGTCTATGGGAGTTTCCTAAAGGGTGCTGTGCCGTCATGGGAATGACGGGATATGTGTCTTCGAGGCATGTGCGGGCTGGTGCTGTAAGAGGCTTCGTCTAAAACGTGGATATGGCTACACAAATAACGCGTTCTTAAAATAAAATCTACATAAAAGGCTTTCATTCACCCATTTTACATCCTTAATAAAGTTTACTCACCTACAATGTAGAATCAACCGAAGAGAAGCAATAACAGACAAGTTGTTCCAAAGCGAGCGAGGAGCTTCTCGTCTGACCTCCAAATTTAGCGGCCAGCTGATACTTTTTGCGTTTCATATCATCGTACATCCAATAATAAGTTCACAAAACTAAACAAAACATGTTTTTTTGTGTGTAATAATAAAGAAAAAACAACTTTTTACGTGCTGTTTCAACAGGAAATGAATCATTGTGACAGACGGAACGTGCTAGCCACGCGCGTCTTCAGGGCGTCCTGGCTCTCCGAGAGAACGATGCCAATCCGAAGTCACAATATACCGGCATTCCCAAGGGTGCGACTGTTTTCACAACAAATCCATGCAGGGGCGGGGCTTCGCCTCGATTACGTATTCCCATTTTCTTTTTTTTCGACGAAGACGACGACGCTCGAATGCAATCATGTGGTTCAGATGAATGCATTCGCCAGCGTGGCTGTATGGCCTAGTGGTTACGACACTCGCTTTAGGACCGGGGGTACGCGGGTTCGGCAAGCAGTTTCTTTTCTTTCTTGGTATCACCATTTTCTTCTTTATTTTCCTCTGTTTGGCGGCACGGTCGGTTGTGCCCCGGTGCCGCGGCGGAAACTGCGGTGCCGGGCGCCGACACGAAGCGGCGGTCGTTGGCGTGTTGCGGAGTGCAGCGTAGCAACACTCCAAATACTGCTCAACAACACTCAAAAGTACTGCTCCATTCAGGTAGACTGCTCCCTCCCTGATAGTGAGATTATATTTGGATCATCAAAGCAGTGATGTGTTTGTTTAGGAATAGCTTCGAGCCCTTAACAGCAGCCACAATTGTGCCTAGTCACCAACAGCCCAGCGTGTTTTTCGTTCAAACGCCGCCAAACAGCGAGCAAGAAAAAAAGAAAATGGTCATACGTCATCGAGGAGAGGCCCCGCCCCTGCACGGATTTGTTGTAAAGACAGTCGCACCCCATTCCCAAGTAAATCCCCTATATATAAAAAGTAGCGCCATTCTTAGATCTTGCCGCCACCGCGCTCACCCCGGCGTTTCATCCTTGCCGCCTCCTGTCGCCCCAGCCTCCTCCGTTCCCCCATTGACCGATCCGTGTCACGTGGAAGAAGCGTTGCGCTTTTGTATATTGTAGCGAAGAAGACTGGCGCGCCCTATGGACGCACTACTATTATCGGCACTATCATATTTGGTGGAGATGTGCTGGGTTCTACTTCCCCAACCCTGGAACTACGCAATCGGACACTGCCGGCCATCATACCTGACGACGCCAGCCAAACAACACCTCCGGCATCGCCAACATTGATTTGTCCTGGCTCAATGCGTCAACACGATCCTCCCATCTTCAGCGGCTCCGACGAATACGACATCGAAGATTGGCTCTCCATCTACTAGCGGGTGAGTGCCCACAATAAATGGGACGATGCTACGAAGCTCAGCTACGCCAACTTGTATCTCACGGGTGTCGCTAGCGTGTGTTACCACAACCACGAATCCGACCTTCGCACCTGGTGGTCAGATTTCAAGGCGCGCATTACGCAAGTGTTCGGTCGCCCTGCGGTGCGGAAGCTCCGTGCCGAAGAGCGCTTGCGCAGCCGTTTCCAGCAACCCGGTGAGAACTTCACTAAGTACATAGAAGATGTTGTGGACTTTTGCAAGCACGTCGATCCATCGATGACTGAGTCTGACAAGATCCGTCACGTGATGAAGGGAATCGAAGACGACACATTCCAAATGCTCCTCTCCGAAAGCCCGCGGACCGTGGTCGAGGTTGCTGAACTTTGTCAGAGCTACGAGGAACTCAGGAGGCAACGTCTGCTCACTCGACGTTCTTCTGTTCCCGATACTACAATTGCAAGTTTAGCCGCTGTGACTAACAACGACTATCTGCTCGGCGAAATCAAGGAATTTATACGCTCCGAAGTCGCCCGCCAGCTATATCCCTACTCTCCGCCGTCCCCGGACCCATGCCGTCCTTGGCTCCTCCATTGCGTCAAATGCTCCAGGAACAAGTGACCGAAGCCATACAGTCCCCTCGTGCAGCGCAACCATTGCCCGTACCTCTCAGCTACGCCGAGGTTACAGCACGGCCACCTCCATCGACTTTTTCAGCACCACCGTTTACTGCACCGCCACGTCCAATCCCGCAGTGTACACCACCAGATCACCAGCTACCACGGGACCCTGGCGTACACCCGACAATCACCCCGTGTGCTTCTTCTGTGGTATCCCTGGTCACGTGGCACGGCTCTGTCGCCGTCGCTTATGGCTTCAAGGTCATGACCAACCTGTCTCCTCCTACGTTTCGCCAGCTTCGTCCTTCTCACCACCACGTGATTCCCACTTGCCGTCTACGCGCGTGATTCCTTCTGCCCGTGATCGTCGCTCGCCATCCCCTCGTCGCCGCTCACTTTCCCCCATGCGGCGGCGTCCGGCCCCATCGGAGCAGGAAAACTAGCTACCGCAGTTCAAGAGGCGAGAACTGCGTTCCAGTCGAACCACACAAGGCCTCGCTCTCTTCCGACGAACGTAATCGAAGTGTCTGTTGAAGGAGTCGTCACACTGGCATTAGTCGACACAGGCGCCGCCGTTTCAGTAGTTACGGAAGAACTTTGCCGCAAGCTTCGAAAAGTAATGACGCCCTTATCTGCGCTGTCACTCCGGACTGCAAGTTCCCAGTGCATTACCCCTGTTGCCGCATGTACCGCCCGCATCGTCATTCAAGGATGCACGTATACAGTCGAGTTCGTCGTCCTCTCATCCTGTTCATATGACGTCATCTTGGGGTGGGACTTCCTTTCCGATCATCAGGCCGTCATTGATTGTTCTCGCGCCGAAATTGAATTTTCTCCGCTTCCTGATATCCGCACACATGACCTTGACGATCTCGGCGACAAACTGGTCGTTGCAGAAGACACTACGATCCCTCCGCACTCTTCGGTGATTACGCATGCCTGCTATACTTTCGCCAATGACACGGCTGCCCTGTTTGTCCCATCGGACAATTTTGTTGGCCGACTATGTTCCCTTCCCTTCGCTGTCCTAACCGTCAGTGGTGGTTGCACGAGACTGCTCGTTTCCAACGCTAAGGCCACCCCCCTCGTCTTACGTCGTGGCGAGTGCCTTGGACGTGTTCTGTCTGCCGACTCAGTAACCATCTTTGACGGGCCTCTTGACGACACCTGTTCAGGCGTGAACTCGTTGACTTATAGCTTGCCTTGTTCCCAGCCTACGCACGACGTCTTCCATAGTTCAGCAGATGTCCTCTTGAGCCCTACGCAGCGTTCGCAGCTTCTCAGCCTTCTACGGAAATACCAATCTACGTTCGACTGTCAACACGCCCCATTAGGCCGCACATCGACTGTACGTCACGAGATCGACACCGACACCCACGCACCACTGTGCCAGTGGCCTTATCGTGTGTCACCCGCGGAGCGCCATGTTATTGAAAACCAAGTAAGCGAAATGCTTGAGCGTGGAGTGGTTCAACCTTCTAATAGTCCCTGGGCGTCGCCTGTAGTCCTGGTTAAGAAAAAAGATGGCTCAATTCGATTTTGCGTTGACTACCGCCGTCTTAATAAGATAACTCGCAAAGACGTCTACCCTTTACCGCGCATCGACGATGCTCTGGATTGTTTTCTTCGCTCGATTTACGCTCAGGCTATTGGCAAGTGCCTATGAATCCTGCCGATCGCCCGAAGACAGCCTTCGTGACCCCAGATGGCCTCTATGAATTTAACGTTATGCCGTTTGGGCTTTGCAATGCCCCTGCTACATTCGAACGCATGATGTACAATCTGCTTCGTGGGCTAAAATGGAAGACAATGCCTATGTTACCTTGATGATGTCGTCGTCTTTTCTCCAGATTTTCCCACACATCTGTACCGTCTCGAACAAGTCCTGCACTGCATCACCGAGGCAGGCCTCCAACTCAACTTGAAGAAATGTCGCTTTGGAGCCAAGCAGCTTGCTATACTAGGACACGTCGTATCGAAAGATGGCATACTCCCTGATCCTTCGAAACTTCGCGCCGTCGCGGAGTTCCCGAAACCCACGTCCCCGAAAGAACTTCGGAGTTTTATCGGGCTCTGCTCCTACTTTCGTCGTTTAATCCGGAATTTCGCTTCCATCATTGCTCCGTTGACTCAACTGCTTCGCGGCGACACACGACTTTCTACTTGGACCACAGCTTGCCACGATGCGTTTGAAACTATGTGGCGTTTGCTCACTTCGCCTCCCGTGCTGCGCCATTTCGACCCCACGGCCCCCAAGGAAGTCCCCACCGACGCCAGCGGCGTGGGACTTGGTGCCGTGCTTGCACAGCGAAAAAGTGGGCATGATGAATACGTAGTAGCCTACGCCAGCCGAACACTAACGAAAGTGGAATCCAACTACTCCTTCACCGAAAAGGAGTGCCTGGCTATCATCTCGGCCCTTGGAAAATTCCGACCCTACCTGTACGGCCGCCCCTTCGACGTCGCGACAGCTCACCATGCTCTATGTTGGTTATCGACTTTAAAAGATCCGTCTGGCCGCCTTGCGCGCTGGGCTCTACGGTTACAAGACTTCGACATACGCGTCATTTACCGGTCTGGCCGTAAACACACCGACGCGGATGCCCTCTCTCGGTCGCCTACACCAAGTGACATGACTTGCATTACAGCCATCGAATCGGCGTTTTCGTCGCCTGTGCTAATCAACATGGCTGTGGAGCAACGCAAAGATCCCTGGATTGCGGAACTTATGGATTGCATTTCTGACACTTCAACAACACGCCCTTCACGCGCTATCAGCCGCCACGCTTCTCATTTCGACTTGCGGGATGGTGTTCTCTATCGTCTAAATTACGCTTCCGACGGTCGCAAATGGTTGTTCGTCGTTCACCGCCATCTGCGCACAGTAGTATGCTCCGCTCTCCATTCAGACCCGCCATGCGCCCATGCCGGCCTCTTCAAGACTTGCGCCAGGCTTCGCTCCCGCTTTTATTGACGTGGCATGTATAATTTTGTGCGAAAGTACATTCGCTCGTGCACAGCGTGCCAACGACGGAAGCTTCCTCCTCCTCGTCCTTCTGGTCCTTTGCAGCCCATTCCTTGTCCGTCCCGACCATTCGACCGCGTCGGCATCGATCTCTACGGCCCTCTTCCCTGCACATCAGCTGGCAATCGCTGGATTATTGTCGCTGCCGGCCACCTCACCCGCTATGCAGAAACTGCGGCACTGCAAACAGCGACAGCCCGCGACATTGCGTCCTTCCTCCTGCATCACTTCATACTGCGTCATGGGGCACCGCGGGAACTTCTGAGTGACAGAGGGCGTGCGTTTCTTTCCGAAGTTCTTAACGCCCTTCTGACCGCGTGCCATACCGTCCATCGCACCAGTACAGCTTATCATCCGCAAACGAACGGCATAACAGAACGGTTTAATCGTACTTTGGGCGACATGCTATCCATGTCCATGGCATCGGATCATACAAACTGGGACCTCGTTTTGTCATATGTGACGTACGCCTATAATACCGCTTCACAGGCCACAATGGGATTTTCGCCATTCTTTCTCGTATATGGTCGTGAACCTACATGTACGCCCGACACCATTCTCCCCTACCGGCCTGACCCATCAGAGGGCACGCCTCTGTCTGAAGCCTCCAAGTATGCCGAGGAATGCCGTCAGCTGGCCCGTTCGTTCACGGCGGAAGACCAGAGTCTCCAAAAATTCCGTCGCGATGATGACCGACCTCCCAGCACCTACCAGCCGGACTCACTAGTCTGGCTGTGGATACCTTCAAGCACCCCTGATCTATCCTCAACTCCTCGCTCAATACCATGGTCCCTACCGAGTCGTACAACAGACTACGCCGGTCAACTACGTCGTCGAGCCGCTAACGCCATCTACTGACTTGAGGCGTCGTGGACGCGATACAGTCCACGTCCAGAGAACCCTATTACGACCCCCTTGTCCTCTCCTCTCCTTGAGTCGCCAGGATGGCTCCTTCTTTTCCAGGGGGAAGTTGTAGAGAAGAAGACTGGCGCGCCCTATGGACGCACTATCATCATCGGCCCGCCCACGAAGATGGGCTCGCGCTCTCGGTGTTCGACACTCGGCTAAGACGGTCGCGTTTCTGAGTCATCAATCAACCACATTACAAATTTTTTTTTTCTTTCGAGCGCGCTCCGACCGCCATTCTCGGGCCTGTGCGACGAAAGTGCTGTACGCACAAACTGATCAAACGTGTTAGGGACAAGAACTTCGTTGTGATGGCATGCTGCGCCTTAAGTTGCCGTAACCGACAAGGCGAGGGCAAAAGGCTTTTTTTGTTTACCGTCCGGTGAGCGCAAACGCTTGCTGTGCACTTGGTATTTGCGCCGTCTCACATCGTCGCGTTGCTACTTCGAAAACGCCATTATTATGGCGAGTTACTGACTGACGAAGCAAAATCGCGCCTCAAACACTTCTCCGCAGGGCGCGATCGAAGTTTTCCGCGGATTTTCTCTGGTAGCGCGTTATCTGTCGTCTGCCACGGCCACGCTGTAAGATATATACTCTTATACACCGTGGCCACGGCAGGCCCGACGTAGGCGGCGCCACTGTCGATATCGCGCCTTGATAGCGCTGGCTGCGCCGAGCGCGACAGTGGAACGGAGGAGGGAAGTGGTTGGCGCTACTTTTTATAATAGGAGCGTTATTCGCAAGCATACCACAGCGCAGCAGTAGCGCACCCAGGATCTCTGCCAGGGGGGGGTTGACAGTTTGCCAATACCATCTAAACAGCACCAATTTCGATTTCTTCACGGGAAATTGTAAAAAAAATGCGCTTTTTGCGAGTGTGCAGACGATTGCGCGTCTTACATCTTAGTTGCAGCACTCAAATGCGTAAGGAAAGGTAAGGGGTTAAACAAAAGGGGGGGTTAAGTCGGCCTCAGGGGGGGGGGGGTTACAACCCCCGAATCCCCCCCCGTCGGTGCGCCACTGCAGCGCAGCAGTGGCAGATTTCCCTCCAGATAACCTGGTGATAAAGTACGTGGACAGAGACTGCCAGAAACGCGACACGCGTAAAATCCCTATATAAGAAAAGTACCGCCATCCTTTGACAAATGCCGCTTCGCTCTCCCCTGTGTTATCCTGTATCTCCTATTGGACGATGATAGCGCGCGCTTTTCACTTCTTTATATTTTCTTTTTTTCCGCCTCAGAGCCATGTTGAACGTCCTCTGCGCAGCCGCAATCGCCGGCGGCGGCGGCGGCGCGCGCCCGGCCTGAAAGCTTCAACGTGGACTTTCTATGTGCGGCACCGTCGACTTGGCTTTCGCAAGCAAAAAGTAAAGAAAAAGCAAGCACTTTAGGAGAGGAGGCGGCGGAGGAAAGAGTAGATGGCGGTACTTTTCTTATATAGGGACTTTAGACACGCGTTGCCACTAGCGTCGCTAGCGTCTAGCGTGATGACGCAGCAATCGCGTCCCCGTCGCGTGTAGTCGCAGTCTACAGTGACGCATCCAAAGGCTGCTGGAAATTTCCACTGCGCACGTTTGTGGCTGCATCGATAGCGTCGAGTTCAGTTTTGACAGGACCGTCTGACTGAATTGAAACGTTGGCTGTACGCGCTACAGACACTGCTGCTCCGGTCAGTTCCTTCGCGGGCGGACTAATTTCACGCTTCAAGGTAAGCGCGCAGCCCTTCGGCACAGTGTCGTCGGTGCAGTGAAAAGAAGGGGAAAACTTGGGTAGAAAAGCTACGCAAGCATTGGCGCGGCATGTGTTATAACGTCCTTTAGATTTATTTGTCGCGTTGCGCTGCTGAGCACGGCCGCGGCATTTCGATGGAGGCGAAATGCAAAAACACCGGTGTGCTTGCGTTATAGTGCACGTTAAAGAAGCCCAGGTGGTCAAAGCACTCCACTACGGCGTGCCTCATAATCAGAACTGGTTTTGGCACGTAAAACCCCAGAAAGAAGATTTATTTGTTGCGGTCACCGAAAGAAATTCGCGACTTTTGACGAGAGACCTCGAACCACTGGTTGTCCACAACATCAGATTTAGCTATCACATGAGTAGCTTTACGTCGTCTAGTCATATTTGTTATGTAAGTGCAGTGGTGGTTGTGTTGGTTAGTGGCAGCAGTAGTAGTATAATAGCAGTGATGAAAATCGCTATAGCGTTAGGCGAGTTTCGCGAAATTTGCGTGGAATACAAGGATTCCTTGCGCGCGCGTAGCAGTCACTGAAATCACTTGGCTACGTCGCTATTACACGGTGTTTCAGCGAACTCTAGCCAATGCGCTTGCTGACTTGAAAGACCGACAAGAAGCGAGCACTGCCGAGCCACGTGTCGTTCGACACACCTAACCCAACCGATCGACGGTCGCGTTCAAAAATAGGTAGGCGGGAGCCGCGGAGCTAGCGTCCGACGCATCTTCAGACTCCCGGTTTATTTATTTATTTATTTATTGATACCTCAAATGCCCCTGGTATGGGGTATTACATGAGGGGTGGGTTGCATTTGTACGAGTTCTTCGATGAATGACTTGAAGTGGCACGGGTCGGAGTGGTGCGCAGCGTCGGTGGGCAGATGATTCCAGTCATTCGCTGTTCGAATGAAGAATCAGTTGAAGTGCGCAGTAGTGCGCGCAGGTGGTGGGTATATAGCTTTAGAGTGACTGTTGCGGAGCGAAAGGCGATGAGCAGGTACGATAATCGAGTGAGCAAGATACGAGTGATAAAACTTGTGGTAGAGGGACAGGCGCGCTATTTTTCTGCGTGACACAAGACTGGGAAGATTAGCCGTATGTTTTAGATAAGTGACGCTAGAATAGTATGAATAATCTGAGAAGACAAATCTAATAGCACGGTTTTGAATAGACTCAAGAGTACTACCGGGTACTTCCGACGTAGTACCTTTAGACACTGTTTGAAATATGCCGAAACTCTCACTATGCCGACCGCCATGTCATTTGGCGGTCGATGGCGTTATATATATATATATATATATATATATATATATATATATATATATATATATACCGGGTGTTCAAATTTAAGCTTTATGGTGTTTTCTTAAACTTAGGCCCTGGGAGGCACGCGAAGACTACCTGCGCAAATACGTTATGTGGCCAGGGGGACACAAAGTGAGATAATTATCGCTATCAACAGCCGAATTACCGAAAATTGAATAATTACATTTTTATTGACTGCAGTAAGTTGGTATGTTTGTATTGAAAAGTTAGAGGCAGTCGTGTTTCTACACAGTTTTACTTAGAAGAGTTCTTCTAGCATGTCTGTGCTCCGCGATATCCGACTCCAAATTTTAATTATCAGTTGGCATGATTGCGCATGCAAGAGTGCGTGGATCGGCGCAAAGCTCCTCCCTCATGTGACGCGGCTGTTGCGTGCGGCGTTTAGTCTGACAACACGGCGGAGGCATAGGCAAAGATAACTGTTTCCCTTACCCTCTCGGCTGGCGAAATCAAGATGAGACAGTGCCGTGTGCCGTACGCAGAACTCATGATCCTGTTAAACGCCACAACAGGAGATAATGCTTCGGCACATTTTTGTATTACTTCTGATGACACCGGGACATCATCTTGTGGACGCATTAGCTTCCCTGTCATCTAATAGTGCTTCTGGAATAACGGCGCCTCTGTACGGATTGATAACCAAGAATATGCACTTGGAATCCCTTCGTGCTACTATGGCAGCTTCTGTCTGGACGAGGTAATCTACCGAAGAAAAATAGAAGTGATACTTGCAGTGGTTGACATGAATGGCAACGCTTCATTGGCAGTGCGGCTGTACGCGGCTAGCTACCCCCACCGTCCCCTTCCAACTAGGCCTAGCTTCATAAAGGTGTTTCGGCGCTTTCGTAAAACAGGGTCAGTCCATCGTCCGAGATAGACCAGGAAGACAATCATTGATGAATATTTTGAAATCGACCTTGTCGCGTGCGCAACGTCGATGTCAGAACTCAGCATCCGACAGATTACCGATCAGTGCGGTCGCAGCGTTGGTACAGTCGCAAATGTGCTACGAAAGCATAAGTTTCATCCCTATCACGTCTACCTGCACCAGGACCTAAGTGAGGGGTCTTTGAAAGGCGGGTTGACTTCTGTAATTGAGGCTTGATTAAAATTGATGAAGGAAAGCACTTCTTACACAGAATAATTTGGAAAGTTGAAGCTCCGTTTTGCCGCAATGGTACTGCGAATATTCACAACGCGCATTATTAGTGACAAGAAGATCCACACTGGCTGCGGCAGCACAAGCGTCAAGTTCGCTGGAGTGTGAATGTGTGGTGTGGCACACTCGGGGACAAGATCATTGGAACTTACTTTTTTTGAGGACAACTTGAACGGAAAGATGTACAGCTCGGTCCACTCTTAGAGGGAACACGCGAGAGCGTGGTCAGCGTAAAGTCCCTATATAAGAAAAGTACCGCCATCTACTCTTTCCTTCGCCGCCTCCTCTCCTAAAGCGCTTGCTTTTTTCCTTACTTTTTGCTTGCGAAAGCCAAGTCGACGGTGGCGCACCTAGATAGTCCACAAAAAAGCTTTTAGGCCGGGCGCGCGCCGCCGCCGCCGCCGCCGGCGACTGCGGCTGCGCAGAGGACTTTCAACATGGCTCTGAGGCGGTAAAAATGAAAATATAAAGAAGTGAAAAGCGCGCGCTATCATCGTCCAATCGGAGATACAGGAGAGAGAGAAGCGGCGTTTATCAAAGGATGGCGGTACTTTTCTTATATAGGGACTTTAGGCCAGCGGTCCGCGGAGCGCTATCTGCTGGCGATATTTCGAAACGCGGAGCATGCGCATAGATTCATTCGGGCGGTGTGTGCCCTGCGTCGTCTGCTATTTCTCCGCCCCAGCGCTAGCAAGCGCCGGCCCATCCAGCTTTCATTCTTCTTTTTCGCACTGTGAACCACTGATACCAATCCTGCCTCCCGCTTGTTGAATAGGCGGACATTATGTGGTTGGATGGGCAAACTTGGTATGCTCGCTGCATCGGCCTTCAATTGTTTTGTCTTTATGAAAAGTGGCCAGTTGCTGCGAGCAGTACGGGAGAAACATAGACTAGCTTATCGGTTAGCATTGACATAAGGTTGCGGAAGTGACAGGCTTCGTTATCACTTTTGCAGAATTCCACAGTTGCGGCTTGCTCCACTACCATTATTCGGGTAAATTTTCTCAGTTGTGAGCAGCGCTTGGTCCTATTTCCCTTGCACACGTGTGCGTTTCTTTTTTTACGTTTTACTGAGCATGGAATTGTGCCAACACACTACCAGCTTTGCATCCTTCTAAAGTCACGTGGCTAGTGACTCAGGGCGCAGGCTCCCTTCCCAAGCGTATCACCCCTGAAGGAAGCCGAACGCCAGGCCGGGGTACGCTTGTACCCTTTTGAACCAGTGGGTGTCCCCATAAACCCTCTGTCGAAAAAATATAATCAATAAATTTTCTTCTACACGTTTACTTTCATGTGTCGTTCTATGCACACCTTACGTCATTGCGCGCAAGTGTGGGTGTAGCAGAATAATTTTCATAAAACTGCATGTCCAATCGATATCACAAATATCGTAACTATGAAGCTTCCGTGGACGTTGCTTCAACGAACAAGAACCGAGTCGAGTTAAAACTCGCTAGAGACTGCAGCGACAAACAACTTTCTCTTTTTTTTTTCTGCTTGCTGATAACCCGATGTGCAGCAGGCAGAGTGGCGGCTAGATAAATCCCACCGCGGAAAAACGGATGCGCTCTTCAGCGCTTGTCGAGCGCAGGGGCGGAGAAGTAGCAGACGAAGCGGGACACGCACCACCGTTACGACTCTATGCGCATGCGCCGCGTTTACAAATCTCGCCGCCAACTAGCGCCACGCGGGCCGCCGGCCACGTGCTCGCGGGTTCCCTTGGACCAAGCTGTACATGGAAGAAATATTAGGTTTAATTGTTGGTCGACGACTTTGTCTCCAATCTTTCCCTGAATGAAATGCGCCAAGTGTGGTTGCAGCACGACGGAGCACCACATTTTTCCACCACGGCAAAAAGCTGGTTGGACACACGTTTTCCACGACAGTGAATCGGGCGTGCAGGGGCAATGTTTTCGCCGCTGAGATCTCCTGACCTTTCTCCGCTCGACTTTTTTTATTTGGGGCTACGCTAAAGATGGGGTGTATGCAACAGAACCCAGTGATGTCAATGATATGAAGCACTGGATAATATCTCCCAGTGCGAGCATCCGTCCAAAAGTACTGCGCCGAGTCACCGAGTCGACACGAGAGCGCCTTATGCTTTGCGTTCCTGTGGAAGGGAGGCATTTTGAACATTTTTAGGGCATTGACATGTTGATGGGTAAAGTGTTTTCATGAGGTTGGTGCATGACCAAACCAAACTTAAAGCGGCAGTATGAAATATTAGTTAGCATAGCTAAAACTGTTTCTGCTGTTGATGGTGCAGTTGTTGCTCTTGGTTTCAATAAAACTTGCAATACTTGGAAATCAGCAGCCACTTTATTTGCGTAGCCCAGGTAAGGACCATGCCCGCTCCTTCAGTCACGATTACGCACCCGCACTGCCTTCCGGCTTCTTCGCGCGTGCCATTAGTGTTTTAGCTGAGCGCTTGCTGCCCGCTCCGCTCAGACCGGCATATGCTAGCAAATGCCACACAACCGCTTAGCGGGAACGCTATTGCGCTGCGCACAACTCATACCGGCAGCGGAACGAAGACCGCATCCCTCGCTCCGCTACAAAGCCGACTCAGCGGAGCGTGACAGCGCAAGGTCGATTCACATAGGTCGCGAAGCTTCGGGCGAAAAGCGGTTCAGAACCAATTGTCACCGACATCAGCAAGGGTGGTTATGGGAGCAGCGATTGAAGCGCGACTGTGTTTGGGGGGAATAAACTGGGAAAGAAAAACGTGTTTAAATTAAAGCGAGACGCAGTTAGATTCATGCAACGAAAATAAAATTCCTAATTCATTTTATATATGCATGGCGAGAAAAGGTACAACTGTATTTTACTAGATCATTATCAATAAATACCTTTCTTCAGGGCCCACCGTGAGAGCGCCCATCGATAGCGGCGGGCGTTGACGCCGCTATCACTTGCAATGCCATGCAACTCTAGGAGTGCGTGGAAAGGCGCGCTCGTAAAGTTCCTGTTACAATACGCCCCCCTCACGTGTGTTGTGTTGCATGTCGACGTTTTTCTGAATTAGGTGACGCGGGTAGTTTTATTGTTTCTTAACCTGTGCAGTCAAAAGTAGAGTTGCGACCGCCAGATACTTGTTTACTTTAGTTGTTTTCGTGCAACAGCGCTGGCCGACGGGCTTGGCGTCCGACGAAAGGACGAGCACTCTACGCAATCTACGCCCAAACTGTTCGTCGGCCTCCTAAGAAAGTATGTTCTATGCAGCGATGCGATTTCGACACCCGTACGGCTGATCTTTTCCGGCATCGCTTTTCGCTCTGAAAACTCGGAACGCCCATGAAGTCGAATGGCGGGGCATTTGAATATACAGCTCTAATGGCAGGCCTCCGAAAACAAATTTCGCGCGTATGAGAACAAAATGACGTCACTTCTGTTTTTGACGGATATGACGTCAAATTATTTTTCTTCCGCCGGAAGTGTTCCCTTCTCGCACAGATGGCGCTAAGCCCCATGAACCGCCGGTAAGCAACCATGCTTTGAACGTATGGGCTTCTATGGAAGCTTCGCTACCAGGTATATCTACCTTGGACAGCGTGTCTACTTGGCCTCTTCGTCGTTTTGCAGCCGAATGATAGCGCGTCGCTCGCGTCTCGGCAAGACTAAAGTCCCTATGTAAGAAAAGTACCGCCATCCTTTGATAAACGCCGCTTCTCTCTCTCCTGTGTCTCCGATTGGGCGATGATAGCGCGCGCTTTTCACTTCTTTATATTTTCTTTGTTTCCACCTCAGAGCCATGTTGAAAGTCCTCTGCGCAGCCGCAGTCGCCGGCGGCGGTGCGCGCCTGGCCTGAAAGCTTCAACGTGGACTTTCTAGGTGCGCCACTGTCGACTTGGCTTTCGCAAGCAAAAAGAAAAAAGCAAGCGCTTTAGGAGAGGAGGCGGCGGAGGAAAGAGTAGATGGCGGTACTTTTCTTATATAGGGACTTCAGGCAAGACGCGCTTACCAAATGCGAAATCTACGCAGTTCCCTGCAGTATCTCAGAGCGTGAAATCTGAGCGGAGCGGAGCGTAAGCGGCACTCTGCAAAAAGTCTATCTCGGCATGGCAGCGCTGCCGCCATCGTTACAGGCTGCGCGGTCGCGTGTTGCTGCAGCAGTTCCGTATTCTTCGATCTTTTATTTCGCCAGACGAGAGGAGAAGGGAGACAGTTATCATCTTTGCCAATGCCTCCGCCGCACGCAACGCCGCACGCAACAGCCGCGTCACACCAGGGAGGAGCTTCGCGCCGATCCTCACTCTCTTGCATGCGTAATCATGCGAACGACAATTAAAATTTTGGAGTGGGATATCTCGGAGCACAGACACGGTAGAATTCTTCCAACTGATACTGTGTAGACACACGACTGCCTCAAAATTTTCAATACAAACATACCCACTTACTGCAGTCAATAAAAAGTTAATTATTCAATTTTAGTTAATTGGGCTGTTGACAGCGATAATTATCATCTCACTTTGTGTCCCCCTGGCCACATAAGTTATTTGCACAGGTGGTCTTCGCGAGCCTCCCAGTGCCTAACTTTAAGAAAACCATAAAGCTTCATTTTGAGCACCCTGTTTATGAACCGTTTCCGTTCAGAGAGGTTCCGCCTAATTTTTTTGTGCGATGCCCGGCATAACCAACGCGTAAACAGCAGGGCGATTGTTGGGTTCTTCAATAGGTAGTGGACGGGCGTAAGCGAGAGGAACAGGGATTGTGACGTCATCAGCGACAATATGTCATACCATTCGAATGTACAGACATGTGGCATTTTCATGTTAATACGACGATGGCATTTGTACTTTGGTGCATACACGTTAAATCTTGATTAACTTGGGCTATTATGAAGGTCTCTGCAACGTTGCGCAGTTTCTGCGTAGCGTAAGCTGCTGCGAGGAAAGTATTGTGGAAGGTGGGACGGTGCCGGAGATAGTGCAGTGTAAACACGCCGCCTCAAAGCGCTAGTTGTTGTTGCCTCAAAACACGGCTCGTACCCACGAGGGGGATTGGCCACACTGGATAGATTGAAACGCACACCGTGCAACATACAAGGGGTAAAGTCGAACATTCCGAACAAAGCATTTGGCCACTAAAACACAGATTTTCAGAGGGTCTATATATAAATTGCATAAATAGAAAAAGGCCTAGTTGTTACAAGGAAAGACTACGACAAAGTGGCACGGGGCGCACGCGCCGAGTGTTTCCAAGTGCTGGCTGCATTTGGAACGAGGTAAGCTTGCATGCGATCGTGGCCTCGAAAAAACGTGATCGATTTTAGCTTACTACTTTAAATTTTTTTCAATTTTAGCTTAGGACCTTTAAAAGAAGACTTGCTTATAGTGTATCGAGCGTAATGCACACAGTGGTCACCACAAGAAGAAGCGTTTATTGAAGACACGGGAACGCATATATAGCCGCGCTTGCGCACAGCGTTGCTCTCCTTGTTCGCACAGTGTTGCTGCCTTGGCTGGCCGTTGCATCCTCCTTTCTTTGAAGAATGAAAACACTGAAAACACAGATAGCACTGAAAGCACTCAACATCGATGCGTACCAGTCGAAACTCCTAGGCAGTTTCAGTCTGCTGGAACCCGTGCGTGTAGGCCAGGCGGTCTGGGGGTCTTCGCGGTCTGGCAGATCGTCGCAGTGAATCTGCAATGTTGGGCACGCCTGGTGTGCCTGCTGGTGGTCGGTCCTGTGTGGCCTGCGGAGGTTCTTGCCTCTGCTGTGTGACAGCGCTCGGAGATGAGTCAGGGGCGTCGTCGCAGTCGTCCGCCTGGTAATGGATGGTTCGATAGAACGCTTCTGGTGTTTTGCGAAGGTGCTGTTTATTTCGACGGAAAATCCGCCCATCCTCAGTCAGAACGGTGTATGATCTCGGGGCCACGAGATCTTGGACTTGCGCTTTGATATCCCGTCTACCATTTCGGAGGATTCGGACGACGTCTCCCTTCTGTAGCGGAGCTAGTGGTCTTCCTGCGGTCCTTGCCTGAACATGTTTTTGGACGAGACCTGAGGATGACGCTGAAAATTTTGGAAGTAGCGTTCTTAGACTTCGTCCCATTAGCAGTTCCGATGGTGAACGGCCATCTTCGAGAGGACACACCCTGTAGTTGAGAAGGCCCAAATAGAAGTCCTCTTTCTTGGTCTCAGTCTTGCCCAGAAGCCGCTTGACCACTTGTACGCCCTTCTCGGCGAGCCCATTGGACCTGGGAAAACGTGTACTTGAAATCGTATGCACTAAGTCATAACGAGCCGCAAAATCTTTAAACTCTTTTGACGCAAACTGCGGGCCGCCATCACTGCAAACTTGTAGTGGTATTCCATGCCTTGCAAAGATCTGACGTAGTTTATGAATGACAGTTGTTGCAGAGGTCTCCTTCAGGTGCTCGACTTCTGGAAAATTAGAGTAGGCGTCATAGACAACCAAAAATGCTCTCCGGCGTGTTGAAAAAGATCTGTACCAACTCTGGCCCATGGCATGTCTGGAACGGTGCGCTGGCACAGGGGCCCGTCAGGCTGTCGATAAGCAAACTTCTTGCAAACGTCACACCTGTCAATCAACTGGGCAATATCTGTTGACATTCCTGGCCAATACATCAACTTGCGAGCCCTCGATTTGCATTTTCCTAAGCCGAGATGCCCTTGGTGCACTCTTCGCAGCATCTCTGTTCGCATGCTTGCCGGCACGACTACTTTGGTTCCCTTGAGGAGTACTCCGTTGACTACAGAAAGTTCCTGTGTGAAGGACTTTAGCTCAACTTCTATAGGCATTGATGACTGCAGCCTGGAGATGACGTCTTGCGCCGTTGCATCACTGGCAGTTGCTGCCTGCAGACGGGATAGGGTGGCTGGTCCGACAACGGCAGTCAGGGCGCCCACGGCATGAACTTCAACGTCCTTTGTGCCTTTTTCTGGTTGTTCCCGTGATGGGATTCGTGACAAGGTGTCAGCAACAACCAATTTGCTGCCTGGAACATACTGCAACTCAAACTCGTACTTCAGCAGTCGAAGAAATAGTCGTTGCAGACGCGGTGGCATGTCGCCTATTTCCTTCTTTGAAATTGCCATTAATGGGTTGTGGTCGGTTTCGATAACGATATGTCTTCCTATGCCATAATCATTGAACTTTTCACAGCCGAATGTTATGCCCAGGGCCTCTTTTTCTATTTGGGCGTACCTTCGCTCGGTTTCTGTGAGTGCCCGCGACGCGTAGCCTACCGGGCGCCAGTCTCCTCCATGTTGTTGGAAAAGCACTGCTCCGAGTGCAAATGCTGACGCATCCGTCGACAGTTTTGTGGGAAGCTCGGGATTAAAGATAGCCAGGACGGGCGCTTCCGTCAGCATCATTTTGAGCTGCGCCCACTCACGCTCGTGAACATGCGTCCATTCGAAAACTGTGTCCTTTCTAATCAGGCTGCGCAAGGCCTCAGTATGGGCTGACAACAGTGGCAAGTACTTCCCGAAATAGTTCACGGTACCAAGCAAGCGTTGAACGTCTTTCTTGGTCGTTGGCGGAGGGTGGTTTAAAACGCACTTTATCAGGCCGGGATCGGGCTCAATACCTTTGGAACTAATCTTATCACCCAAGAAGCTGATTTCAGTGCGTCCAAAAATGCATTTTCTGCATTCAAAGTTAGGCCCTCTGCCTGTGCCCTTTCCAGCGCTTTGTACAGGCGTTCATCATGTTCCTTTTTCGTAGAACCCCACACTAGCACATCGTCAATGTACACACGTGTTCCCGGGAGGTCGTCAAATATCTGGCTCATTGTACGCTGGAAAACTTCGGGTGCAGATGCAATACCGAACGGCAGTCTGAGATACCGATACCGGCCAAACGGCGAACTGAATGTGCAGATTTCTGATGTCTTTTTGTCGAGAGGAATTTGATGAAAACCACTGTTGGCATGGAGTCTGCTGAAGTACTTTTGATGCGCTAGATCCCCTTCGATTTCTTCCCGGCATGGCAACTGAAAGTGCTCTCTCTTCACCGCCCTATTAATTGCCCGCGGGTCCATGCATACTCTTAAGTCCCTATTTTTCTTCCTCACGATAACCAGGGGACTTACCCAGTCTGATGGTTCTTCCACCTTCTCGATGATGTTCGCAGCATTCATCCGGTCGAGTTCTTTCTTAAGTGGCTTCTTGAGGGCGTAAGGTACACGCCGGGTTGGCTGTACCGCAGGGACAGCGTCCTCTCGAAGCACCATTTTGTACTCGCGCCGCGTCCTGCCAATGCCAGTGAATAAATAACCTCGGGAATGCCTGCTTTAGGCTTCCATATGCCTCGCTGCTGTCGACCTCTGTTGACTCTGTTGACCAGACCAAGTTGCTCACTTGGCCCGAGGCCCAGAATGGCTTGCTTCTTTACTATGAAGAACTCAAGTAGCACGCGCCGTTTGTCTAACTGCACGGCGAGGCGAACCTTTCCACTGTGTGGTATATCGCCACCCCCATAATGGCGCAGGATGCTCCTCGTGGGGTACGGCTGCTGCTTAGTTCCGAGCCTTTTGAACAGCGAACGCGGCAACAAGTTAGCCTGCGCTCCCGTATCGACCTTCAGCTGCACATCAGTTCCTTCAATGTTCGTTGTTACAATTCAGTCGCGACTTTCGGGGCCACGCTTACTTTCCGTCGTGCTGATCTCCAGAACGTCGAAGTCACTGTCACTCTCCGCTCCTTCCACCACGTCATCAACGGCTGCTCGCTTGCTTGTACAGCAGGCGGCGAAGTGATTAGGCTTCGTGCACTTGTTGCATGTTTTGCCGAACGCCGGACACTTCCTTGGCGCGTGCTAGAAGTTGCAGTACCGGCATTTTTGGCGTCCGCGTTTAGCTTGCGTTCGTGAAACAGGTTCAATCTTGTTTTCTTCCACCCACGCCCTATTTTGCGATTCGGCAAGTTCCTAAGCTTTGCAGCATTCTACTGCTGTGACCAGCGTCAGGTCTTTCTTTCGAAGAATTGGGCTGCTGAGCACGAGGTCGCGGGATCGAATCCCGGCCACGGCGGCCGCATTTCGATGGGGGCGAAATGCGAAAACACCCGTGTACTTAGATTTAGGTGCACGTTAAAGAACCTCAGGTGGTCCAAATTTCCGGAGTCCCCCACTACGGCGTGCCTCATAATCAGAACTGGTTTTGGCACGTAAAACCCCATAATTTTTTTTTCTTTCGAAGAAGTTTTCCTCGCAGGGAAGTGCTGCAAATGCCGTACACGATTTGGTCCCGCAGCATGGAATCTCGCAAATCCCCAAAGTTGCACGTTCTTGCTTTTAGTTGCAGATCCCGAAAGAACTGTTCAAATGGCTCTCCGTGTGCCTGACGACGCGAGCGGAACACATAGCGTTCGTAAGTCTCATTACACTTAGGCAAGCAGTAGTTTTCAAACGCTTTAACCAACGCGTCGTAGTCATTAGCTTCCTCCGGTGATAGGTTCAGGGTATTAAACACGTCAACAGCTTCTTGACCCGCAACATGCAAAAAAATTGCAGCTCTCTGCTCCTTACTGCGTGGCTTCGTGGGCTCCGTTGCTATCAGGTACAGCTCGATGCGTTGCTTGAATGTCTGCCAGGACGCCGCTGCGTTGTCGCCCACTTGCAGTGGTTCAGGCGGGCGTAGGTCGGTCATGGTCCCGTGAGCGAGCTACACTTCTGACACCATGTATCGAGCGTAATGCACACAGTGGTCACCAAAAGAAGAAGCGTTTATTGAAGACACGGGAACGCATATATAGCCGCGCTTGCGCCCAGTGTTGCTCTCCTTGTTCGCACAGTGTTGCTGCCATGGCTGGCCGTTGCAGATAGCTGCGGCATTAGACTGCCACAGGTCCACAACGACGAAGGCGTGCCATTTGACGTAATGCTTCTGGACCGATACATAGTATTTGGTTGTCAAGATGGCCGATCGATCAGATCTGGACGCGAGGCAAATAAGGAGTTACTACTTTCGCGAAACTATTTAAGCACAATGGTTCAAGTGTATAAACTGCAAGAAGCGGAACCATCTTCTTTCTAGGGTTTTACGTGCCAAAACCAGTTCTGATTATGAGGCACGCAGTAGTGGAGGGCTCCGGATTGATTTTTACCACTTCTTTAACGTGCACTACAACGCAAGCACACGGGCGTTTTTGCATTTCGCCTCCATCGAAATGCGGCCTCCGCGGCCAGGATTCGATCCCCCGATCTCGTGCTCAGCAGCGCAAAAGAACCGGAACCAGACTGGCTTCCTAAGTTGGAAAGGCTGATGTACATGCCCGAATTTTGATTGTTTCTCTCCACAGCCCTTCCTGGGCTCGTATGGCTATACAATGTATTTGTGTGAAATGAGTATACAGGCAATAAAGAGAAAAAAAATCGAGGCCTAATGGTGAGAGCACCCGGTTGCTGCGCTCGGCGGCAGAGGATCGATTCCCACATCAGCAGCACATTATTTTTCTGAAAGGGACACTAAAGGCAAATGTTATGTTGGGCTAAAGTGATAGATCAGTGCTCGAGAACGTCGAAGGCGCACATACATTCGCGAACAGAGCTTTAACAATCGAGAAATTGATGTAAATGCAGGGCACGATTAGACTACCTCGGGACATTCAAGCACTATATACCGATGACGAAGGCACTCCTCTTTATAATTCTCTCGCTACTACTCATTACTCCTAATAAAAATCATTGTAGTGCATTATAAGGCGAAAGAATATGCTGCTTGTCCAGTTCTGTTTGATTTCTAGACGAAAAAAAATCTCATTGACATTATCCTTGATAACAACGCCGGCAGTCGAAAGGTTTCGTTTTCTCCCCTCTGCCGCCAGCTTTTTCGCGTTTCAGTAGTTTCGCGTTTCTCGTAGTGCTGCGCTGGTTTTCCTGGCTCGCGAGACTCTCACATACTGCAAGTAGCAGAGAATGCCACGTCATCGAATGCCGCGGAATTCCCAACCAGTCCCCGCCATTTGAACAAGAGCACCAGCAGCGGCGAATAGAATGCTATCTTGGCTCAGTTTCTCCATGGCCGCGCGTTTGTGTTTTTCGCAGGAAACCGTATACCGCCGTTGGTCGGGCGCCGTTTTAGTAACCGACTGAAGCAAAGGGCGGTGATTGCATATGCAACGTCACCACTCCCCACTCGGGGGCGGGCGATTTGAATTGCGCTAAAGGTACCTGGACTCTTCAGATGAATTTTTGTCGTAAACTAAGTCTCTTCTGGACACGAAATAAGCACTGAGGTTTCTGGAATGGCATTTTAACAGTCCACGCCGACTTAGTACTTGCCTTTAGTGAACCTTTAAAGCGAGCCGAGAAAGTGGCAAGATTGAGGGAAAGACTGCTTCTCATTCAAAGTGCGAGCTTGCGGCCTGAGCGTGCTCTCTCTACCTGGCCGGTTCCGAAAGGCACGGGTGTTAGATAAGTTAGGCCATACAAGCAACTTTCGAAACCACGGAGTTAACGCGCTTGTTCTGTGCCTTTACGGTGCAACGAATCCATTCGGCCTTTGAGCGTAGAGCCTGCAACCGTGCTCTCTGCCTCCGTTGATCTACAATACTAGCTCGACAGTAGTTACCTTACAAAATTCTTCGGTCCTCTTTTCATTGTCAGTTAACCTATTGCGTAGAATCATGGGCACTCACTAACATTGATGTTCCTTTATGCACCTTTATCGCTCATTTTTGCTTGAAAGTAATTGGCAACTACGGCATCGATTCTAGGAATGCAAGAGGAGATATGTTAGTAGAATTCGCGTAAAGGAATAGGCTCCGAATAATGAATACCTTGTTCAGGAAGCGCAGATACAGGAAATGGACCTGGAAAAGCCCTAATGGAGAAACAAAGAATGAAATAGATTTCATACTCTCTGCCGAACCAAGCATAGTGCAGGATGTAGAAGTGTTAGGTTGGGTAAAGTGCAGTGACCATAGGTTAGTGAGGTCTAGGATTTCTCTCAATTTGAAGAAAGAAAGAATAAAAATAGTCAAAAAGAAACAGGCCAACCTAGACGCAATAAGGGTAAAAGCAGACCAATTCAGGCTGGTGCTCGCAAACAAATATGCAGCTTTACAACAGGAAGATAAAGACAACATAGAGGTAATGAATGAAACAGTAACTAGGTTGATCTTAGAAGCAGCAAGTGAAGTGGGAGGTAAGGCATCAAGGCAACAAAGGACCTAATAAAGAAACGACAGAACATGAAAGTGTCAAACTCGAGAGGCCAGATAGAATTCGCTGAACTGTCGAAACTGATCATCATGAAGAAAGTAAGGGATATCCGAAATTATGTGGAAAAGATTAAGGAAGCAGTAAAAAATGGACGCAGCATGAAATCAGTGAGAAGAAAACTAGGCATAGGACAAGGCAAAATGTATGCACTGAAAGATAAGCACGGTAATACCATCAGCAATTTCAATGACATAGTAAAAGCAGCGGAAGAATTCTATACTGACCTGTACAGTGCCCAAAACAGCCAAGCTACTTTCATCCGAAATAGTGATGAACCGGATACAGAGCCTCCTTCTATAACTAGCGATGAAGTTAGAAGGGCCTTGAAAGACATGACCAGGGGAAAAGCTGTTGGAGAAGATGGAATAACAGTCGATTTGATCAAAGATGGAGGAGGTATCATGCTTGAAATGCTTGCGGCCCTTTATGCACAATGCCTCACAACTTCAAGTGTACCAGAGAGCTGGAAGAACGGCAACATTATACTAATCTATAAGAAGGGAGACGTTAAAGAATTGATTACAGACCCATTAGCTTGCTTGCAGTATTGTATGAAATATTCACCAAGATAACTTCCAATAAAATCAGGGCAACACTTGACTTCAGCCAACCAAGAGAACAGGCTGGCTTCAGGAAGGGATATTCTACGATGGATCATATCCAAGTCATCAATCAGGTAATCGAGAAATCTGCGGAGTACAATCAACCTCTCGATATGGCTTTCATAGATTATGAAAAGGCATTTGATTCAGTAGAGATACCAGCAGTCATAGAGGCATTGCGTAATCAAGGAGTACAGGAGGCATACGTCAATGTCTTAGCAAATATCTACAAGGATTCCACAGCTACCTTGGTTCTCTACAAGAAAAGTAGAAAGTTACCTATCAAGAAAGGGGTCAGGCAAGGAGACACAATCTCTCCAATGCTATTCACTGCATGCTTATAAGAGGTATTCAAGCTCTTAGACTGGGAAGGCTTAGGATTGAGGATTAACGTTGAATATCTCGGCAACCTTCGGTTTGCAGATGACATTGTCCTATTCAGCACCAATGGAGCCGAATTACAGCAAATGATTGAGGACCTTAATCGGAGAAAGTGTAAGAATTGGGTTGGAGATGAATATGCAGAAGACAAAGATAATGTTTAATAGCCTGGCAAGGGAACAATAATTAAGGATCGCTAGTCAGCCTCTAGAGTCTGTAAAGGAGTACGTTTATCTAGGTCAATTACTCACAGGGGAGCCTCATCACGAGAAAGAAATTTACAGAAGAATAAAATTGGGTTGGAGTGCATATACGGCAGGCATTGCCAAATCCTGACTGGGAGCTTACCACTGTCATTGAAAATATAAGTGTGCAATCATTGCATTCTACCGGTGCTAACATATGGTGCAGAAACTTGGAGGTTAACAAAGAAGCTCGAGAACAAGTTAAGGACCGCACGAAGAGCGATGGAACGAAAAATCTTAGTAATAACGTTAAGAGACAGGAAGAGAGCGGTGTGGATCAGGAAACAAACGGGGATAGCCGATATTCTAGTTCACATTAAGCGGAAGAAATGGAGCTGGGCAGGCCATGTAATGCGTAGGATGGATAACCGGTGGACCATTAGGGTTACAGAATGGATACCAAGAGAAGGGAAGCGCAGGCGAGGTCAGCAGAAAAGCAGATGAGATGATGAAGTTAGGAAATTTGCAGGCGCAAGTTGAAATACGCTAGCGCAAGACAGGGGTAACTGGAGATCGCAGGGAGAGGCCTTCGTCCTGCAGTGGTCATAAAATATAGGCGGATGATGATGATCGCTCCTTTACAAAAAAATACGTCGGCGCGCACTAAAGGATAAGTCCTCCACATCTGAACCTCCGCACAGTTAACTTCTTTAAGTAACTGCACGTCCTGCCTATTACAACATTACGGAACTATAAATTGGCTCTGTTATTACATATTATTTATCATAACTTTCCTCTACCTATTTAGCTTATTCTTTCTTTCTGCGCAAAATCAAGTCGTGCAACGAACGGCAATTTTAACCTGCCTGCCTGCTAAAATATCTACTCATGAGAGGTGTTTCCTGGCGCGAAAACATGGAAGCTGCCTACCAGTAGAAGCTAAAATGGCAAGACATTTTAAGGTGGCTTACAAACGGTTTTATATTCTCAACTTTCCTTGAAATTTTGTCTTTGCATGTCACTTGTGTATTGATGTGTCTATTCTGCTCATTCTACGTAACTCTTCCGTATACTTTTTTACAAGTAAAAATACTTTTGTTGTGCCGTTACGGATAAAAGGTGAAAAACGTCATGAAATTGGGGGGCTGTGTGCATGTTGGCTCACTGATATTAAACAATAATTTTTATATTGCGCCATTTACCAGCCATATGTTTATCTGTTCAAATGTATTTTGTATTTTAAACAATCATAAGTTATAAACAAAGCTTCTTCAATCTTCAGAAAAGATTGAGCCGCGATCGTCGGCTCCCTTCGCACGCTTTCACACGCCCATGCAGCTTGCGGCGCGCGGCGACGGTATTATCGCCCTTGGACTCTAAACGGAACATCACGACGAAGGCGTGGATCCAGATGGACGCTCATCTATTTAAGTTTGCAATATGTATCAACTAACCGAGCAAAGCGCAGCACGTTTTTTGGAATCCGACCTAACGCAGCCTCGTTCTTATCGTCGGCTACGCGGGCCCCTTCGGCCGCGCAAGAGCCGAATTTCAAGCTGGTGGTTTGTTGGTCAATTTCGACGGCACCTGGCGCTCTGTATTAGTGCTAGCTGAAGCCACTGAAAGTGCTAGCAGCCTCGATGAGACGATGGAAGCACTAGCAAATGTATGTTGTGGAGAAGGTGACGAGCAGAGTCAATGACGAGCTCAGTCAGCTCTCTTGTATATCTTGCTCCGTGGTACCTATATTCGATTCTGGGAGCCTAAAAAATGCCATTTTAGTGTTTTGTTTTCGTTTCTGGCTATGGGACAGATACCAGGGATGTTTTCTGCCAAGACGTTTTGCTCATTCACAATATTTATTTGAGTTAGCATTCAACACATGTGTTAGTTGCATATGCTGTGTGCCACCGTCACCTTTATGAAAGGCATACGCTAGCACGTGGCTATACATTGCTATACATTAAGAACACTTCCTTCGAGAAAACATGGCTTCCTAACGAGTGGAAGATGGCTAAAATTATCTCGCTTTTTTAAAGAATGCGGGAAAAGGGCTTGATGTGGACAACATTGGGTTAACTTCTGTAACCTCTAACATGATAAAATTAATAGAAATTTGAGTTGCTTTTAATCGGCTGTCGGAGCACATTTCTAAAATTATTGCATTAAGTACCGTTCAGATTGGCTTTCATCGCGGCTGTTCTATTTGGTCCGTGCATCTAGATTTAGAAATATGTTTAAGGGATACTTGGAAGTTTCGGTGCTCATTACTCTAGACATAGCGAAGGCCTATGATAGGGTAGGGGCAAAAGCTTATGATGGCATTCTACTGAATAAACTGGCGGCATTAAACACTCCGTTGTATATCATTGCCTGGATCGGAGAATTCTTGCACGGAAAAACATTTTTTTTTGCACAGATGGAAAGTATCATTCTGAGTGGTTCACCCAGACAAGAGGCGTACCTCAGGGCTCAGTGCTTGCCCACTGTTTATATACTGATATTCCAATTACGAATGAGGTCACGTTGTTTGTGTATGCAGATGAGATTGCAACATTTGCTTCGGCTGAGTTATCCACATGCTTTACCAATAGTTGCATGCGTATTTATATCTACTTATGGTCTCGCAGGATAATTTGCTCTTGGTTCTTAACATTAACAAAGATGTCCTTGTATTCTCTTCGCATCATGCGGTTTCCCTATCAAGTGTGTATCAGAATAATCTTATTCTGCAGATAGACACTATAAGTTACCCAGGCCTACATTGGCGTCCTCACATAAAAACATCGTGAGGAAAGATGAAATCGCTCTAGGCCGGTTGACGAGAAAATGCAACAGAAGTTTGGTATGCGTAGGGACACTCTACATTTATCTTGCTTATGTAAGACCCATTCATAAATTCGGTTGTGTTGATATCTGGCTCTCCAAACTTGAAGTTTCAACCTTTATTTATGCGAAGTAACCGCCTCAGTTCTCGGTGGGTACCTCAACCATGCCGTGAGGGAAGGAACGTCTGCGCGCGTGACATTGAGGCAGGAGCGGAAAGCTTTCACTGCTGGCGAAGGCCGCTAGGAGGAGCGATGACGTCAGATTATGAAGCGCCGGAGCGCATGAGATGGATTCTCATCTATGAGGTGATTATGGGAAATTAAAGCCACAAGAACTCCAGAATGCACAAGAACGAAGATCAAGCAAATTCATGTACTTCCCATCATTCCCATGGTGGTTGAACGATTGCAGCGCCGGATTTCCCTCTAGTAATTATTGCAGGAAACTCTATGCCACGAACAAACTTAAGCCAGCCTGCACAGTTTCGTACTCATTATTCGTGGATGGAAGCAAACAGCGTGTGACTTCCTAATCTAATGGAATTGTCTGTACTTCTTCAAATGTTTCCATTGGAGACGTATTCGATGCATAATTTTCATCAACTAGTGTTTTGCCCCGCAAGGTGTAGTCGCGCTTCAATCGCACGACCATAATTGATGTTGCTGCTCATCACCTTGGAACCGTATTTCATTGAGCCTTGCCTTCGCGACCATGTGAATTGCCTAGCTCGCGTTGAAGCGGAGGCAGCACGAAGGGGAATCCTCTTGCTGCTGCTGCCACTCTTCATCACGCCAGCGTTCTGACAGCGAGTGGCTGATGTCATCGAGGGAGATGTGTTCGTGTTTGCCTGTGCGCGCGTAACAACGAGCTTGTCAATTTAGTTAGTAGGCGAATGTTTACCGCAGTTTATGCAGCTGATGGAACGACGAAACTTCGTATAGCTGCCTAATAATTTCATATCGAAATCAATGCTTCACTTGTCGTGCGAAACTGACTTTTTATGTTGTACTGATGAGTGATCTTCATACCACCTCGTCCAGGTTCCTTGGTAGCACAAACATTATGGGTGTATCGGATGATAAACAAATTGCGACAAGCAGCGCGATCATTCACGTCTCGCTGCCACCACTTTGTTTCATGCATATTCGGAAAGAGCACTGACAACAAGTGCCAAAAAAATTTAAATGATCGTGGCGAACGGAGAGTGCAACGAGCACATGTCGCGTGTTTGACAGGTGTAGTTGCTGATCTTATTACAGGACCGACTACAGCGCAAGGCCAATTGCTTTTGTACGTCCTCAAAATAGGACACCATCTAAATATGCACTTATATAGGTCGGTATACTCGTGTCAAAGGCGTCAGATGAGCATTAGTGAGTGACGAAAGGCGTGAGTAGGAACTGGAGTCAGTGCCCGTTAACGTGAGCAGGAATGAAAGCCAGTGAGTTTGAGTGAACACGAGTATGACCGGGTGCCGAAACGTCCACATTGAATCGTGAATGACGTCACGGCACGTTATCCTTCTGGAAACGAAACTGGCTGTAAAAAAAGCTGTTCTACTAAATTGTTAAAGGCGCTGTGTGGAATTCACGGTTTTTTTCTACGGTTTAGAGGCCTCGTATTTTCACTTAATGCAAGAAATGAAGAATATAAATAATCCTGTCAATAGCCCTTTAATACCAGTGAAGCATCCCTCCACCCCTGCACTTCAAGCGGAACGGGCGCGACTCATATAGCAGTGCATGACATTGCTGCTATGGCAATACATCCGCGAAACATGGCACACTTTAGCGTTGCCGCTGGGTTCTGTAACTACATAGTGTACAAATGGTAAACAAGTCTGTAAACGTTTGTGTTTTCCTATCCAGGTTCTTCCCGTCAGTTGCCAGTCATGTCGGATTGGAGCGATACGAGTGAGGCGGCCGACAGCGACACTTCAAGCAGCATGCCGCGGTTCTCGAGACCCTGGGTGAGTGGTGTTGTCTACTGAACCTGGCCGCTAAAGTTCAGGGGAATAGTCCCGAACGCCGGCACATTGCCCGCTTTCAGCGCAAAATAGGAGACGTATGAAGCGTCGTCATTGCTACGCACGCTCTCTCACTTGAACTGTAGTTCCTTTTTTTTTCTTAGATTCGAGCACTTTTAATATTTCGTTCTTACAATGCTTGTTGGTGGTGGTGATACGTCAATGTGTATCGGATTGTTCGGTGAATGAGGAATGATTTTGCTACTGAACGTCAGTTCGTTCGTATATTTTCCCTTCTGGTTTCTGTATTTTGCCGTTTGTGTAACTGATTGTAATCCTGCACTGGCGGTTGTGCTTCGCTTCTGTGTAAGCATGCAGTGCGCATAATTGTAAAACGTTACATATTTAGTTTGCGGTGTTTCTTACTGGAAAAGCTGGTCAGGAGCACATTCAATACTTGGTATCTGGTTACAATACCACACCGGCGGTTGTGCTTCATTTTTGAGTGGTTTTGACCGTTTCATACAGTTCCCTCTAGCGACCGTATGAAACTATGGGTTTTTTATATAGTTTAATACAATTACTAGAGGGAACTGTGGCGCTAGTGCAGGGGCAGTTCAGCCAGCATGGGAATGGTGGGAAGTACACGGATTTGCCTAAACCTCGTACTTCTGGCTTTAAGTGGCTTTGCAGTGTGATCATTTTTAACAAAGTACTGCGTTATAAATAATTATATAAGCGTTATTAGAATTGTCCGACGGCAAGATTCGAAGCAGGACCTCTAGCACAGAAGCTCGATATTCAAACCATTATGCCACGGACACATTTAGCAGCGATTATGCGGGCTTGCAGTCTAACCTTCTGAATTAAAAATTATAAATTGCTTTGAAATTTAGTCCAATTTAGGTCCAGATAAAACAGAATAGATAAAGCGTCCAGATAAGCGACAAGAAAAGTTTACAATCATTGCATTCTACCGGTGTTAACCTATGGGGAAGAAACTTGGAGGTTAACAATGAATCTCGAGAACAAGTTAAAGACCGCACAAAGAGCGATGGAACGAAAAATATTAGGCCTAACGTTAAGAGACAGGAAGAGAGCGGTGTGGATCAGAGAAAATGAGGACAGCCGATATTGTAATTGAGATTAAAAGAAAAAAATGAAGCTGGCCAGGCTATGTAATGTGTAGGATGGATAACCGGTGGACCATTAGTGTTACAGAATGGGTAGCGCAGTCGAGGACAGCAGAAAACTAGGTGGGGTGAAGAAGTTAGGAAATTTGCAGGCGCAAGTTGGTATCAGCTAGCGCAAGACAGGAGTAATTGGAGATCGCAGGGAGAGGCCTTCGTCCTGCAGTGGACATAAATATAGGCTACTGCTGATGATAGCATAATAAACGAAACCACAAGAACGTCTGGAGCCCCAAGCACGAAGATCAGACAAATCCATGTACTTCCTATCATTCCAATGGCGGCTGAACAATCGCAGCGGCAGACTCTAGTGATTATTGTAGGAGACTCTGTGAGTTTTGAGCTACTTCACTTACGTTTGATAAGCAGCAGCCCAGTGGTAGCCATCGCACTCCGGGCTGTTTGTCAATTCAAGTTGTACGACGGTAGTACTTGCGAATGGGGTGGTCCTTTCCTTGAGTAGCATGACGCAGGTTCGTTTTAAATCAGTCTTGTGTTAATATCTCAGCCAGCGTACAACATACGGTAGACGCCCCCAAGCGAACGTGTTTTAAGACGGTGAATTCTTTCAACTGCGGCGTTTCACTGCCATAACGGCTGCACAACTTCCATCGTTAGTGATCTGCCGCGTCTGGCCGCGTAATGACGTGTAGCTTGGAAAATAAAAATATGCTAGCTAGCGCAAAACTTCATCGCTGGATGAAACTTCATCGCTGGGCATTCACCGCTGGGTTTCTTGCAGCACCACCAGATGGCGCTCGCCTTCGCGCATCCCCGGCAGCGGCAGTGGTGGCACCGGCCTTGCGGGGGAAAGCAGTAAAAAACGAGAAAGCTCGCCTTCGCTTATAGTTCACCGCAAGCGTTTCCTGGTAAAGGACCCGCCGTGGTCGCTTAGCGGCTATGGTGTCGGGCTGCTAAGCATGAGGTCAAATCCCCGCCACGGTGGTCGCATTTCGATGGGGGCGAAATGCTGAATACACGGGTGTACTTAGATTTAGGTGCACGCTAAAGAACCCCAGGTGGACGAAATTTTCCGGAGACACCTACTCCTGGGTACCTCACAATCAGATCGTGGTTTCGGCATGTAAAACTACATAATTACATTTTTTCCCCGGTAAAGATTAGGGCTGTATAAGCTGTTGCCCACTCCTGGAACACTCACCAAGCCTCCCTGATCGGCTACTTTCTGCAGCTTCCGGCAGGTGGCGACACAATTTTAGGCTTGCGACGTCGCGGCAGCAGCTGGCATTTCCAAAAGTGAAGGAAAATTTGCACTATTTTCTTCAAAATCAGACAGCTAAGTGCGGCAAGTGTTACACTGAACGACGTGGACTCCAACATGCGAATTATTCTGACGGCTACCACGGTTAACTGTGATAACGTAACAAGGTGGAAGCACCAAGATGGCGCGCAGACCACCCGCCTCAATCCTAATTGGCGCTTGTTAAGGTGAATGCCCACGACAGGCGAGATCTCGGGCAAAATAGTTATCTGACGAATGACGTTACGAGTCACTTCGCAGCCAGCATTCATACAACAGCGGAGAAAAGCAGACAATGCGTGTGACCTAGCCCTCGCCACGTGTGCACCGCTGTTCAAGGGATGAGCGCAGTCGCGTTGGAAGGCTACGCGCGCCTTTCAATTCAAAGAGTGATGTGGAGTGGACTGAAGATGGCCAGGCGATTTCCCCTCAGCGTTTCAAATCCCAACGGCGATTTGTCTCTATAGGCTGTATCGCGAATCACTTCACGGGGACTGAGTGAGCGCTGCAGGAACGGGTGACGTATGACCCCGTGATACGCAATTCGCCCGCCTAAATCTCGTTTTTATCCGTCGTGTCAGTACATCTTTACTTTCTGTCCGCCCTGGCAGCAAGAAATAAATGGTAAAAAACAAACATTTACGTAGAATCTCCTCAGGGAGTTATCTGAATGATGCGTAAGATTTTCGCAGTAACGACACGTGGTGTTCAGTGCTTACACTCAACAGTGCTGGTAATCCTAGCAATGCTCAGCGGCTGTCGTCTTGGCGCCATTACGGTAAATGCGACAGCACTGCGGTGACGCGAACTGCTGAGGAAGGGGGCGCAACGTGAACTGATCAGGCGAGCAAACTACGGCAGGTGGCGGCGCCAGGTGCGCTGATGACGTTCCGGTTCGAAGCCACGGCTGCTACACCGTTTTGGCTTACTAAAGGTGTGCTTAGTGCGCGCCTGATTGCATACTTCAAGTGGTCACACAGACGCGCTCGTGCCACTGCTCGCGTGATCGTCTTCTTTCACAGCTGGCTCCGATGCCGCTGATCGTGCTAGCGTTCCCATATTGCCCCTCGCACTCGTTCCACTGCTCACGCGTTGGTTGTCGTCGTCTTCCACAGCTGGGGAAAACATTGGTGCTGACTCTATCTTGAAAGCGATGGTCTTACGCGAAGGACGGAAGCACGCACGGACAGTTTTCTCGTTGGGTAACCGTAGAAATGCTTACGCATTTAAAATGAGCCATCGCTTGGCCTCTTCTCACACTGAGGACGAAGCTTTAGGTATGTTTTGACTTTATTATTGAGGCCAGCTGCTTGTCTTTGCTCTTCGAGGCATAGCGAGATAGCTCCGAGCCACAAACGTGGTTTGATTTCCACCTCGCAGATGGAACACCATCATTAGTGCTGGTAATGATGCGGAATGCTTTAAAAGGGCGATTCTTCATGGCATCAATAATTTAATAGCACGGTAGGCGATGACAGTATGCTAAAACGGTGGATCTCTCGGCATGTCTACCGTGGTGAAACGGAGGGGTTGCGCATTCACAGTGGGTCTAACGTATCGCATATCCCGGTATAACTGCTGCCGTGGGATAGTGCATTGCCACTAAAAAAATTCGCCCGAGAGGTGAACCATTGATCGCAATAGCCAATTAGTGGACAGCTATGCTAAGTAAGGATAGTTTTATCGGCCGTATAAACTTGTAAACATAGGCATACTAAATTAACAAGCATGGTGTCACGCGCGGAGAAGCAAACATGAACGCATCTGACTTGACGACCGCGGAAACTTCGCTGTCGAAACGCCGGAGTGTGTCAGCATAGCCGAGCGCAGCAGCAGCAGCGAGCGAATTGAGCTTCGTGTCGGCGCTCGCATCAACGCAATCTTAGCCGCGAAAACACAGGCAGGGCTACCCCCGCCGCAGATGGCTTTCAAGATACAGCCGTGCGGGTGGGCTTACCGGCGCAGAACGCGCCTCCCCCCAACCTCCCCACGAAGCCTTCCGGCGCGGCGCGAGCGCGCGGCCGCAGTAAGGCGCGGCCCCTCCACCTCTCTACCCTCTCTCCAGAGCGTTGTGCGCGACTGAAAGACTGCGCTTCCTTCCTGCTTCCCGCCCTTGTGTGCGCGAGCCGCGAATGACAAGTCGCACATACAGCGTATGGCGCACGGCGACGATTTTATCGCCCGTGGGCTTTATACGGAACCTCAACGCGACGGTGGCGGAATTTCGCCTAGGGTGTCTATATAATTGCTGTCGCAAAAAAATGGCGACGGCTTGATCTCATGAGCGCTAGAGATAAGACTCCGCAGTTTCCCAAACAGGAGAGTTCCCCAGCACTGAATGTGCGGTAAAATCGCGGAAATAGGGCTAGTATATATGAATGGCGTTATCAGAGGAACCGCGTTTCCCCAATACGCCAACGAACGTTCAGAGGCCAGGGTGGCGAGCAAACATTACAGACCATAGAGTTAATATAACTGACTCTAGAGGCAAAGCTGGGCCGAAAAAGGGGGGACCGCTTGGGCGCCACCATTTTGTCGGCGCAATCTTGTAACTCGTCAATGTGGCCACCGCAATTATTTTTGAGATGAAAACAAGTATAGGTCGCCTCATGCTGTGTCATAAAAACAAATACCTGACGGCTTTATGAAGGTGATGTGTGAATATTAGGCTTACAGGAAGCGCTTACTAACGTAATTTATGCAATTCACGATGTACTCATTCATTCAATACCGCGAGTTTCGGTTTCGGATATTTATTTGTATTTTCGGATGCGTGGTAGTTTCGTTATGGGTGTTCCGTGGTTTCGTTTGGTATAGTTTAGCTCTGACATGTGATCGCGCGATGACATCGGTTGACGCGATGGAACCTTCGTGCCTTTTGTGCAAGACTAAAAGGGCTCTGGCATTTTTCTTCACACGTAAGTAAACGTGTCTGACTTATTCAGAACATCACGCGAGTAGACAGCTTTCGTGATTCATCGCAATCGTTCGAGAAGCATCACAGTACAGCATTTTTTTTACCTATTGCTCGTCAAGTGACACTTGCGACTACAAACAGGGAAGCCTTAACCGCTATACGGTATTTTCGCTAGTGCGTGACCGTTAAAAACCACATACCGCTGGAAATTTTAACAGGGTCATCCTTGGGGGGGTTGCATAAATACCAGCTGCATGGCCAACACCTCCCACCGTGTGCGCGACATGGAGGTCGCACACACGGCTGCACAAACACACTACTATAGGTTGCTAGGTTAAAACTGATTACTATCGCCAAGTCTAGCAAGCGTTTCAGGAGCTGGCAACATCAGCGTATCATAATGGCGGTGCTCTTGCGGTGACCGATTTCAGTGCATGGGCCCTATGGGCAGCTTGTCCTCTAGAGTCAGTATATTAACTCTATCCTATATACGCCGAGCAGACGACGCGGCACAGGTGAACATCAGACGGGCGTTCGCCCCCTTCTGTTGGCTAAGGAGGCTGCAATGGGGAACTACTGAGAAAGAGCGTATATAGATAATGTACTAAGAGCGATGTAATAGATAATGTAATAAGAGCGTATGTCGAAGTCATGTAAGCGCTGCCTGTGGTTACAGCGCCAATACATTTGTTGCATAACACGCCCGCCGAATCAGGTAGCGCGGACCGACATGGAGGTCGAGCAGACGACGCGGCACGGATGAACACCTCTTAAGGGGCGGTAGCCCTTCCTGTTGAGCATAGTTTGTCACTACATTACCTAAAGGGAAATATGGCGCTACTGTGCTGTAGTATATTGTGGCTTCGGATTGGCATCGTTCTCGGAGAGCCAGGGGCGGAATCTTATAACGGTTCGGAATGCGAACCGTTCGCTTGCCTTCACGTGTTTGTTCAGAATTGTGGCGGCGTCAGCGGCCGTCAGAGACAGAGGGGCGGTGCCGTAAATTTTGAACACGTCACGCATCTGTCAATCATTTTCTATGCGAACCCGCCGTAGGCCATGACTGGAACCCGCGATGAGGTAGTCCGCTTTGCGTTCCGTTGCTGTGGCTTGGCTCTTGGCTTGCGATCATGGCCGAGCGCGCCAGCCACGCTGCCCCGGAGACCCGCGGGTGTCGCGCGCGCGAGCGTTGGTTTGAATTTGGACCGGTGGCGCCTTCATGCGGAGGCGCCGCGAATGTAATGGCATGTGGCGGTTGGGCCGCGCGCAGCAGGCGCTGCCGGGAAACCAAGTCTGATCAAACATGTTGCGTTTTTGGGTGCAGAAACAGTTACTGAAACATGACTTAACTTGGTTAGGCCATTCAATCTAACCGTTGTTCATCGCGGCATCGCGTTTTTCAGGCTGAAAGTCTGTATATGTGCGGTCTGTAGGCAACAGCGCGTTCAGAGCTCAGCAATTGAAACGCGATACTAGAACCGCATGGTCGCCAGCGTTTTTTGCACTGACTGTAAAGGCCGTTTCACATGGTGCGATTTTGCACTGCGATTGTCGCACCGGAAGTGCGATTTCCGTCGCATGCGGCGAAAATCGCAGTCGCAGGGCCAATTCTGCGATTTTCGGCTGCGACCAACCAGTTGGTCGCAGCGTCGCAACGTCGCAGCAATCGCTGCGATTTTTCCGTCGAAATTGCGCCGAGAGGTATTTCGCGGTCTGTTTTGGAAAATGGCGGCGGTCGCTCAATGCAACGTTTATAGATACTTTTTTGTCTATAAATATTGGATCAACAAGCCTCGAACAGTGCAACTAATTGAGTGGAGCCTTGGATTGCGCAATCGGTACGTAACATCAGCACCGACACGCGAACAGTGCAGATAAAAACTCGTAGGTCAGATTCGGTTCTGTGATTTCTACGAGTTTGTTGACACGCTACGTTGCTAATCTGGCGACGCTGTTTTTTAGGTTGGCTTCGGGTGCTGATAGTACGTACGTTTGCGTGATTTTCCGTTATTCACACGCGCTGCGAGTTGGTAAATACTACAGGTGTCCCTCACGGGAAGGCATGGCCTTCGGATGTCGTCCCAATTTTCTGGTTCTGGAGACAACTCGCGATATACGAAAACACCACAGTTTTATGGCGGTATGCTTTTACGGACGAACAATTTAAAGAATATGCAACTACGGACAAATGCTGTGGTCAATAGGTCACGCTATACGCGCGACCATTTAGTTGAAGTCGGTTGGTTAGGGCTTTCATGCGCATTTTCCCCAATGAATTATCTCATGTCTAGGTTCTGTTACTTCCGCTGCGAGACACGAAGCGAACGTGCAAACTGGATATCGTAATGAATGTTCTACAATAGCATATTTCACGCTTTGACTGGGAATAAGCAGTATTGCCAATTTGTTTTCGAAGCAATACTTAAACAGTTTTTTTCTCATTTTTCTGATGCATCATTTTTCTCCTGAATAAAAAAACCAATAAACCTTCAGTGTGTTGCATACTTTGTATCCTTACTGCATCTGTATTAACCCTCACATTAAAAGGTAATTGCACATTTCGCTTACTTCAGTGCATCAAATTACTTTTGTTTATGCTGGTTGTAACATATCGCAGTACTCTAAGAAACTACTTAGTCATAAACATCATTGCCTTTTCTTGCTTCTCTGTCTCTACTTCCTGTAAAACACATGCAATAATGCGAAAAGCAGGCAGACATCTGGTTTTTATAAGTAGTAGATAACACATTAAACAAAAGCAGATCAAAATTGTGCAGTGAAGTCAGCCGGTTGCATTCCTTCATGTGAATGATAGTATCTTTTCAAGTGTGGGTGGGTCTTGCATGTCCACAGCTCGTAAAGTGTGCAGACTCATCACGAGGCGTAGGTATTGCCCATCAAGATGGAGGCAATGTTGCTAATGAGTCTGCACTTACATGTATTACCGCATAAACTCGTATAACCATATCCCATCATTACTCAATCGAGCTTGCTCAGAGTCATATTCACCAAAATTATACTCGACCGAGCTTGATCTGACTAATATTCACAAAGATTCTACTCAGGCAACCTTGCACCGAGTCATATTCACCAAATATCTACTTAGGCAAGCTTTCTCTGACGTATATTCATCAAAATTCTAATCAGGTGAGCTTGCACTGAGTCATATTCACCAAAAATCTACTTGCCAAGCTTGCATTGACTCATATTCACTAAAATTATACTTGGATGAGCTTTCCCTGACTACCACATGACAATATTCACTAAAAGTTTACTCAACTGAGCTTGCTCTTACTCGTACTCACCAAAATTCTACTCAGTCAGGCTCAAACGAACTCAGACTCACGGTTAGTTCGAAGTCTTAGTGAGCCGACGTTTGAGTGAGTTCACCGTGCGATGTATACATTACATTATGTGACCTGTGCGGTGAATAAGCAAACATTGTCTATGAGTACGTGTTGCATCGGGCGAAATAAGGACAACTGTAAACACTGCAGTTAGTTTTCTAGAGTTTAATTGACCGCTGCGTGAAAGCTTCGCCTCATGTGGATTCAAGCAAGTGCATTGGATCTGCATCAGATTTTTTTCCAATCCTGCTGGATGTCCTAGCCATTACTGGGTGGCCACATTTTGTACATTTCAACACAGTTGAATAAATGACTGTAGTGCAATATATTAAAAAAAAGATGCTTGCATCACTGCACGTATAACAATCAGAACATGACACAAACACATGCACATTAGATGCACACAAATGATAAATACATAAACAGATGGAATCAGCTAGCCACCACCTATTGAAAAAAAAAGAAAAAGCACAGGACTACGTATAATCATTCCCCTTGCCAGGTACATGGGCTATAGGAGAAACACACGTGCAACCTAGCAGTTACCTTGAGGTAGCAGCTATGGACGCTTTTGCATTCGCAGCTGGCCACTCAACCACTCAAGTGTGTTCAGTGTGCACTTGTACTTGGGCACACTTTTTATTGTCTATATCTCAAAAATTTAATGTGGCTCCTCAAAATTTTGAGAATGTTTGGATTCTTAGGCTTGCAAAGGTAAATATTTTTATTCCATTTTCGTTAAAGGTGAAGGCTCATACAAAAGATTAGAGATATTGTCACTGCCCCTCACTTTCTCTGAGAACATAAGTAGTCTGTTATTGAGATTCTAGCAGCTTTTCAACAGCAAGAAAGGGAATCAGCTTCCCCTGTTTTCAGCATTGGGTTAATGCAGGCAATTCAGGGAGGCATAAAGTTTTGCTAATACAATCGGTTCGGGAATACCAGATTAGACTGTACCTTGACACTTTCCTTGCACTTTCTTATTTTGGTCAAATAACCTAGTTTGCAATGGCTCCAGTTAGCATGCTCTAACATTGGTCTAATACAGGTTAAGTACATGACTAGCTTAACAGACTGGGATGCTGGCTTTCATTTCCAGGAAAGGAATCATAGCACCTGCTCCAGTTGCATATGTTTTTGGTTATCAGGGGTATTCAGCCTCACTTTAAGGATAACGTGCTGAAGCAGGTAGAACACGCATGCCATTAGCGGATAGTTTCTATAGCTTCTTACCTTACACTTGCCACCATGAATACAAAATTTTAGCGTTCGATTTTGTTATTAAACAAACATACTCCTAACAAGGTATTTTAATGTTAGCCGTGTGGCTACGCGGCTGCGCTACGTACTGCAGCATATTAACTTAAGCTTCTTGATACTGATTCACAGCACACTAACAGCGCAAGAAAAAGGACGAGAAAATAGACGACGCCCATGTCTGCCAGAATGATACGATACTATGTACACAAGTGACTACAGCTCCTAAAAAAATGTGGTGTCGGCTTTTACGCCTTTAGAAATATTCAGAGAGCACTTGTATGAATAATTACAGCACACGCACCGAGACGGACCAACAAGGCCGGCGCTAAGATAAACGTTCACAACACAAATTGCATTGCACGTTCACTAATTACACACAGATCATTTGAGGCTTTGTTCAGGGGCAGATGTGAGCTTTTGGTTTGGTGCTTGCTGCTAAGTTTGGTGCAAGAATATTGCTAGGAGCAGGAACCGCTAATGCGCAATCACGAGCAATACACACATCCGTTTTTCAGAAGCTGACGTTAATCGCGGATAGCGCGAGGGTCCCTGCGTTGACATGACGACTTCGCTGCAGCCGAATTCCGAATAGTGCATATGCGATATGACAACAGCTATAGGGGCTTGTTGATAGGTCCTCTTGTAATTTGTTTAACCGCAGGAAGAACGACACGGGCATAAAACACACGATACAGCACACAGCGCTGAACGACTCCCTGCGAACAGCTGTTTACGTCCGCCATTTCTCCTCGTATTGAACTTCACAAAATCGCTGTTGTGCACTCCAAAACAAATTAAATTTTGAAGCGTTTTTAAATTACAAAACGCACGTATTATTTGGTCCTAATAAAGAGAGGTCAATTATATTAGAACGCGCACGTCTTTTTCATTACATTAAACGAATTTATGCGGCGTGTGCGACAAAATCTGGCAGCAAGCAACCCTGGGCGTCGCATCAGTCGCATTGTTGACATCACTCCATGTGAAACGGCCGTTGTGAATTTCGCATCTGCGAAAATCGCAGTGCAAAAGCGCACCATGTTAAACAGCCTTAAGCGCTGGGGACACCAAACTGATGCATTGTTGTGTAGAGTGAAAGCGAGAACCTTCGTAACGCATTATGACTGCATTTGGTCCCACGGCGCTCACCTGTGGCACTTAAAAAAAAACGGCGGTAGCTGCGCGCTGCCAGCGCTTCAATCGCTGGGCACTGTACATTTCCGACGCTGATTTGCTATGATGTAGTTGTTCTAACGTTAATAAAGGAGCCGTTCATACGCAAGCGCTTCGTGTCCCACTTGCCTGTCTTCGCCTACGCAGTGTAACGGCTTCGGAGCTTGGGCACCGAAGGCAAACACTCAGATTTGTAGTCATTTTGCCGTCTTATCAGTGTATCAGTCTTCCTTTAATGTACATTTTTGTTCCTAGCAATTCCAAACTCTGGTGCGTCCGGCACACGACTGTGCTGTGCATCGACGGCGAACGCCAACGCAGTGGCGTGTTCACACTCATGGCCACCGACGGCTCCCGTCGCGCTAAGCTATTTAAAATGGGCCGTGACTGAATATTGGGCTAGTTTATAAGCAATTAAGAATGGGGAAGCATTGCAAAGATAAAAGAACTACAACGGACAGAGAGCGGGAACTTTATGACACATGTGCGATCGGCGAAGCAGCTCAAGAAACAGAATAAGGAAGACGTATGTCTCCTTTTTTTGTCCATAATTTTTGTGTCATTCGCATATTTCCATGATTAAATATGCGGTAATGTTAAAGCGCAAAGCAAAATAACAGTTGGAATATAACTGCTGGTGTTCCACGTCTTAGATTGCCGCGGTGAGCTCCGTTCGCGTGGGGCATTTGCATCGCAATTTGCGCTCGTTTTCTGCTTTATGTACTACCTGATGCCACGAATGTGATCTGCCTCGTACAAGTCAGGACCTTTCTCAAAAGCAGACACACGAAAATGCGTTTTCCGGTGCGTCAGCCCTTAAAACCTGCTGTGCCAAATCACTGGAAGCACCGAGGGCCTTCGTCCCGTCGTCTGCTTCACATGCCAGTGTTTTGACAGCTGCCGTTCACGGCGCTGTTCGCCAGCATATCGCCGGCGCGCCGCTGGCGCCTTACGACGGCCGCCAGGTGCCTATACCTCATGAAAAGTACCGCCATCCTTTGAACAACGCCGCTTCTCTCTCTCCTGTATCTCCGATTGGACGATGATAGCGCGCGCTCTCTATTCTTTCTTTGCCCGCAGGGGCGTCTGCGTCAGCAGGCGTTTGGTGTGCTGCGACACCACGAACCCGAGCACATGAGGCTTGGACCCTCCCGCGTGTAGCCGTGCGCGGCTTAGCCGTGTCTGGGGAAAGGGGGATCCTGGGGGTTGCGCTGATGTCGGGTGTTTGGACCTTTAAGGCCCCCCGGCGGAGGCAACACACCTCTTCGGCCTCTGCTTCGCAAAGACGGCACCTCCAGACTGACCCACCTGGAGGAAATCGGCAGTCGCCTTTTCTGTCACCCTCTCCACACTTTTTCTTTCTCTTTCTCTGTTTCTTCTTTCCTGTCTTCTATTATCTTCTCCTCACTTCCAAATTTCCAGGCGGCAAGGGTTAACCTTGTGTGGCTAGCCAGTCTTGGTTATGGTGTATTTGGTTATAGCAGTGATATACAACTGGTGTTGGCAGGACTTCCATTACAGGAACTCCTGTCACGTCCCCGTGTTGGGCTCGTTGGTGGGTGGTTGGCATCGCTGCCGAAAATCCCAGCTAAACTCATGGACAGCGCTTTCCCTAAACTCCCTGATCACCCTCAGAAACGAGGGCGCGCCGAAGATGTATTTCAATTTTTTGGCAACAGAACACAAAACTTTCCACGATTTCACGTAATCCACTCTGATAAGCCTGAAAATACAGTGAAAATGGTCTCACCCTTCCTTGTCTCGAAGTCTCTGACTGAAGTTCTTGGCCTAGGTTACAAAGCATCGAAAATGGCAAGCGGTGATCTGCCTCTGGATAAGATCTGCCGCGATAAGATACAATATGAAAAACTGCCGAAATTAGTGTCATTTGGGGACATCCCAATAACACTGACCCCACACCGTACTATGAACACCACTCGCGGCGTTGTCTCAGATGATGATTTAATGGAGCTAACGGAGGCTGAACTCTTGGAGGGCTGTGAGCAGAATGTGATAAACGTTAAAAGAATTAAGATAAGGCGCGACGGCAAAGAAATCAAGACTGAGCACCTGGTGCTCACTTTCGGCTCAAGTGTCCTATCAGAGTCCATCGAGGCCGGATACATCAAACTTCGTGTCAGGGCATACGTGCCAAATCCTCTGATGCTTTAAATGCCAGCGATTCGGCCACAGCTCTCAGAACTGCCGAGGCTGCCAAACGTGTGCGAAATGTTGCTTCATAATACAAGTTGCTTCATAATAACCTTACGTTTCCTTTCATTGCAGTTGACCTTTTGCAGAATAAAAATGCAACCAGATTTGAGGATAATAACAATTTCTTGTTACCCATGGTTCATACCAATTACGGCAAAAAAACATCTGCATTCACAGCTATTTCTCTTTGGAATGAATTACCATCAACTATTAAATCATGCTCTTCTCTTGAAATCTTCAAAAAGTTACTTAAGTGTCATTTCCTGCGATAACTATACTACGATCCTGGCGGTGTATCTTAAAACTTTTCTCTCACATGTCACTTCTTAGGTTTCATCCATGTTGTTTTCATCCATGCTTGTTCTCGCGTTTCTTTCTTACCATGTTCTTTCGAATTGAATTGAATTGTCTAATAATGTATTTAATCTGTCGATGTTGTTTGATAATAGCGTTCATTTTCTGTGTATAGATATCACCACGCTGTATCATTTACCAAGGGTCCCACTACAGTTCTTTCACTCTGGGACCCTTGTCTGTATAATATTGATGTTGTAACAACTTTTTTGGAACTAATAAAATCTGAATCTCAAATGCAGTGCTCATGAACACTCATCTGAGTCTTGTGAAAACTCGCTACATTGTGTGAACTGTGATGTATGCACGCCGCATATTCGCGGTCGTGCCCATCTTGGAAAAAAAGAAAAGGAAATTGTAACAATTAAAGTAAAGGAAAATCTAACATTCAAGGAGGCACGCAGGCGGGTATCCTACCTGCCCAAAAACACCTTTGCCGATGTGACGCGTTAGGGGGCAGCGACACAGCGGCTTCCGGCGGCTGTCGGCTGTCCGGCCCACACACAGTGAGCCGGCAGTAACGCCATCCGCCCTCTCGGCGGCTGCAGCTAGCGCTGCTCCGCCAACTCACAAGAAGGGGCCGTCGACCTCCAGGCTGGTTTCCTCCAGGGCCTCGTCCCTCGAGGCGAGGCCTTCTCGTCAAACCAACCGCTCGCAAGAGCGCGTGTCCAGCGCCTCGCAAGAGGCTATGGACACAACAACCAGCCAGACGGCGCCACTTGCGCCTAAGGAGCCGCGAGAGTCTCGCGATCGCTCCAAACAAGAAAAACACCGCATCACGGCGCCCGGAAAGGGCTCTGTGAAGTAATTCTTCTTTCTTAGCACACAGCACAAAAACCACATTCAGCATGGATACACAAATATTACAGTGGAATGTCCGAGGACTCCTCCACAATCTCGATGACATCAAAGAACTCCTACATAAGTATAATCCAAAGGTGCTGTGTGTCCAAGAAACACACCTCAAACACACGCAAACAAATTTTCTCCGACAATACGCCATTTTTTCGTAAAGACCGGGATGACACAGTCGTGTCTTCCGGTGGTGTGGCTATTGTAGTCAACAGAGGTATTGCCTGCCGGGAACTAAAACTTCGTACGCCCCTTGAGGCAGTTGCTGTCCGAGGGGTGTTGTTTGACAAGCTGGTCACTATCAGCTCTATATACATCCCTCCCAATTATCAACTACATAAAACTGAATTTCAAAACTACATAAATGAACTTCCGGAGCCATACATAGTTCTCGGAGATTTCAACGCACATAACACCTTGTGGGGAGACTCTCGGTGCGATGCGATAGGTCGCCTAATTGAAAACTTGAGGAAAATATATTTTCCTCAGGAGCATGTTTACTGAATAAGAAAGAGCCAACGTACTACAACGTGGCGCATAACACATACTCGTCCATAGATCTAACTATAGTATCCAGTACATTAATTCCGTATCTGGAGTGGTCTGTTCTCAAGAACCCCTTTGGAAGCGACCACTTCCCAATTATGATAAGCTTAACAAAACAAGATGAATGCTCCCCACACGTTCCCCGTTGGAAGGTTGACTCAGCTAATAGGGAACTTTTCCGAGAACTAACATATTTAAGCAAAGATGCTATTGCCTCTTTTAATATAGACGACGCTGTGGCATATTTAACAGGTTTTATTATTGACACTGCAAAAAAATGTATTAAACAAACTAACGGATTGACTAATAAGCGTCGTATCCCATGGTGGAACGAAGAATGTCGGAAAGCAGGCCAAAATCGGAACAAAGCTTGGGGATTGCTTCGAAATTCTCCAACAGCCAAAAATCTGATTAATTTTAAACAGGTCAAATCGCAAGGAAGGAGAACACGTCGACGTGCCAAGAGAGAGAGTTGGGAGAGGTACCTTTCTGGTATAAATTCTTACACAGACGAGGCGAAAGTATGGAATAGAGTGAATAAATTAAAAGGCCGTGAGACGAACCCGCTGCCCTTCGTGAGTACCCAAGGAGATTGCCTGGAAGATCAGGCAGATTGTCTGGGCAAACACTTTGAATACATCTCCAGTACATCTCATTACACACAAACATTCTTGAGATTCAAAGAACGAGAAGAGCGGCAGCCCCTTAACCGCAAAGGTTCTTCGAGCGAGGCTTACAATTGCCCATTTACCTTAGCTGAACTTAAGGCATCTCTAGCTTGTTGCAACAACACGGCGCCAGGTGGCGATCATATCATTTACGAAATGATTAGGCAACTACACTCTGAAACACTGAAAACACTCCTTCTCTCTACAATGCCACGTGGGATGCTGGGTATATTCCATCTGCATGGAAAGAAGCTATAGTCATCCCGTTACTTAAACAAGCCAAAGACCCGTCCTTAGCCAGCAGCTACAGGCCAATAGCGCTAACAAGCTGTCTGTGCAAAGTTTTTGAAAAAATGATAAAACGGCGCTTCATTTGTTTCCTAGAAAATAACCTACTAGACCTCCTCCAATGTGGTTTCAGAGAGGGAAGGTCGACAATAGACCACCTTGTTCGTATTGAGTCCTGTATTAGAGATGCTTTTATACATAAGCAGTTTTTACTCTCGGTCTTTCTAGATCTAGAGAAAGCATACGACACTACATGGCACTTCGGGATTCTGCGAGATCTTGCCGCGATTGGGGGTCCGTAGAAATATGTTAAACACAGTCGAAAGCTACCTGTCTCATCGCACGTTTCGTGTAAGAGTGGGCAATGTTTTATCTAAAACATTCACCCAGGAGGCTGGCGTACCACAAGGGGGTGTGCTTAGTTGCACACTCTTTATAGTAAAAATGAACTCGCTGTATACAGTCATTCCACATAGCATGTTTTATTCTATGTATGTCGATGATGTACAGATAGGTTTCGAATCATGTAACATCGCTATCTGTGAACGACAGGTGCAGCTTGGATTAAACAAATTGTCTGAATGGGCGGATGTAAATGGGTTTAAAATAAATGTACAGAAAAGTACATGCATTCTCTTCTCGAACAAAAGAGGTGTGACACCAGTGCCAAATTTCACGATCAATCGAGAGAAACTATCCCTGAGCAGTGAACACAAATTCCTGGGAATAATTCTATAGAATCTAAGCTTACCTTCATCCCCCAACTTAAATATCTGAAGGAAAAATGTCTGAAGACGATGAACCTTTTAAAAATTTTCTCGCGCACAACCTGGGGTAGTGATCGAAAATGCCTCCTGAACTTGTACAACAGTCTCGTCCGTTCGCGCCTTGATTACGGGTCTATAATTTATGATTCCGCAACGCCAAGTACATTAAAAATCGTAGACCCCGTCCACCACCTGGGTATCCGTCTCGCGACCGGTGCTTTCAGAACAAGTCCAATCCAGAGCCTGTACGTAGAGTCGAATCAGTGGTCGCTTCATCTGCAGCGGTCATACAACAGTTTCACATATTGTCTGAAAGTACAAGCGAACATTGAACACCCTTCTTATTCAACAATGAATGACGTGACCGCTGCCACACTCTTCCATAATCGACCTGCAGCGAGAAAGCCGTTCTCTTTGCGTGTGAGGAACCTCAGTGAGGAAATGGGTGTTCCGCTGCTTGATCATCGTCCTATGGCTCCAGTGAAACTGTTACCGCCGTGGCAGTGGCAACTCATAAATTGCGATACATCGTTTGTAGAGGTGACTAAACACGCGCCAGAGGCACACATTCAAATGCATTTCTTCGAACTCCAGTCCAAGTACTCGTGTACAGAGTTTTACACAGACGCTTCCAAGTCACATGCCGGGGTGTCTTATGCAGCCGTCGGCCCCTCCTTCTCGGAATCCGGTGTACTCCACCCGGAAACCAGTACCTTTACGGCTGAGGCCTGTGCACTGTTGTCGGCTGTTAATCATATAAGGAAATCAAAACTTCAAAAAGCAATTGTATTTACGGACTCCCTAAGCGTCGTGAAAGCCCTGGTGTCACTCGGCAAACACTAAAATCCTATACTCACGAGCTCTATTCCACTCTATGCAGAGTGCATATTTCAAACCATCATGTCATTATATGCTGGGTGCCTGGCCATAGAGGCATCGAGGGCAATGTGCTAGCAGACCAGTTGGCCACATCAACTAAATCGCAAGCTATTAATCCTGCCGCTGCTATTCCGTCCACAGATCTGAAGCCTTTTTGCGAAGGAAACTGCGAGGCCACTGGCAGCACCTGTGGGGCACTGACACAAATAATAAGCTTCACATGATAAAGCCAGAGATAGGTTTCTGGCCATCCGCAACAAAAACACGGCGAACTGATGTCCTATTCTGTCGGCTCAGAATAGGACATACATATGGCACCCACAGTTTTTTACTGACCGGTGATGAACCACCAACTTGTGGTAGATGTGGTGAGAGGCTGACCGTCCTCCACGTCCTTCTGGAGTGTCGGAAAGCCGAAACAGACAGAAATATTTTCCACAAGCGTACCGATATCATGTCCCTCTTCATCACATTATGTTTCTTGGTGAAGAACCACTGTTTAACACCAAAGCAGTCCTCGGTTTCTTGAACGAAGTTGTGTTACATGTTTTTAGCCCAATACATTCGTAGCGCATCCTCTCTCCAGAGGATGCCGCTGTGATAGTAGTTCTGTATAGCACATGCCTCCAGGCCCTTGTGTTTCAAGGGCTCTGTTCAGATAGTAGTGCTTCTTGCATACGCATATCTTGCATATATTATCATTCTTATGCAATACATTTTTATGTTCATAGTACACGTCACTAGTCATTGTCATTATCTTACTGTATGTTGATTTTACGCACTTTACAGCGACTATTTTAGGCCCCTTTACAGCCCCGTCACACCTACTTCTCAGAATTCATCACTTCACTGCGAACTAACAAACACTGGCATGGCGCTCTTTGGCCATACGCCACTAAACCACACACATTCATTCATTCATTCATTCATTCATTCATTCATTCATTCATTCATTCATTCATTGTCTTGGCGCTCTTTGGCCACATTTGGCCCTTGCGCCACAAAACACCAAATAGCATCATCATCATCAGCTTTCTCTTCTTTATATTTAGTTTTTTTTTCCACCTCAGAGCCATGTCGAAAGTCACCATGCGCAGTCGCCGGCGGCTGCGGCGGCGCGCGCCCGGCCTGAAAGCTTCAACGGGAGCTATCAAGGGGCGCCATGATAAGTGGTTCTTGAGGGAAAGGGAAAGGTTGGCGCTATCTTCTGCAGCCCTTGAGGGAGCACGGCTCAGCGCCAAAAGGGGGGGGGGGCGCCACCGTCGACTTGCTTTCTCAAGCAAAAAGCGATTTAGGAGAGAAGATGGCGGTACTTTTACGATATTAATATGGACTTTACGTTGGTTGCCTCGGAGTAGAGTGTACTAGACAATGGTCGAGTGGGCCGAACGGCGCTCTGCCGCTGAGGCACCGCGTGTGGAAAAATAGTGCGAGGGCGCTGCGAGCGAACTGGATTGGGGCGGAGACGCGCTCCGCGGCATATTCAACGTACTTTCGCTGCGGGCGCCGAGACCGATTGCGCATAGTACGCTCTTAAAATAGTGTTTTATTTCCACTACAAATTTATATTTACACCATTTTGCCAAACATATATATTTGAGGCATGGATTATACAACGCGACGTCTTCAATTATGCTGTCGTTGTCAAGCGCGTCGTCTGCTAGCGAGCGCGCGTTCGTTACGCGGACGCCCAGTTTTTCTCGCAGGACCTCTGTGCAGTACATTTTTTAATGTTTTAGTTGCTTTGGTGTGCCCATGACTCTAGACGGCCGGTACGAATTGTAGTTTTAGCGAGGTGAACTGCTGTTTTTACCACTGTCCTCTAAAAGTAACTGGTATCTCCGCACCATGGAGGCTACGTAAGAAAATTTTATTATTGATATCGTGTCATTTTACGCGTGCTTCTTGTTGGTGGATATTGATCAGGAACAATGATTGAAGAAAACAATATTAGAGTAAAATAAACCAGGTTTATTAACTGCGTGGCGCGAAGAATGGCGAATGTATTCCTAGGCAATTAAATCAAAGGGTACATATATAGACTTATATATTCACGATATATGTGTAAAGGAAAAAATAACAAATATTCTAAATGCACTAATTGTAAAAGTTTGAACTCCCGACCGGAATAAGCGCACGTGTTTGCAGCAACAAACACACTTATTAGTGAATACTGCACATAAAACTCATTCGCAGAAATAATATTCATAGCAGGCAAAACCACCTTATATATATATTTTAACAAGTGTTTTGACATACTGTACGACGCCGAATAGTCCTTTCCGTTTGAATGTGACGCATACCAGCACCATTGAAGAGAGAGAAGTTTAATGATGCGAAATGCCGAGAGGTCGGCCTGGGGTAAATTCCTCTAGCCAGCTACTCGGCGTTGGAGGAAGGGGGAAAGAAAGGCGCAGGATGGCTGACCATGTCTCACCATATGTTTGCAACCCATTAAAACTGGGTGCCCCATGTGGTACCACACTTATCTTAAACGAATGCAACAGATCTGCACATATCTTTACGTGTATGTGAGGTATGCCGTTCTTTTGATTGTTTCATTATGGTCGTTATGATAGTGCACCGGCCGGATAACTGAAAGCAGCCGTTTATAATATACAAGCTACTGAGTTGAGCGGTCATACATTTGGGAACGGCATTACATTTATGTATGAAATATAGGATAAGCGTAACATGTTTTTCTCGGAAGTCAGACTCGAGAATAATTTACAGCTATTTTGTTTACACCACTAGAAAAAAGCCGAAGAACGCAGCCACATGCTTTTCTCTCTTTTTTTAATTTAAATAAATTCTTGGGTCTACGGGGCAAAACCACGATATGCTTATGAGGTTTAGTTTTCACCACCTGGGCTTCTTTAACGCGCACCTAAACAGTAGTACACGAGTGTTTTTCCATTACGCTCCCGTCGAATTCCGCGACCAGGATTGAACCCACGAGTTCCATGGAGTTTAGCAGCCTAACACTATATAGCCACTAATTATGCTACCGCGGCAGCTTTCTTTCTTTCCTTCTTTTAATTCATTTTTTTAAGCATTGACAGGAAAAAAAATTCCACGTTCGGCTTATACGGCCAAAGATGAGCATATTATATATATAATTGAAATTAGGTTTATTACTTGAAATGGGGTTTATTGATACAGGCGTAGATGTAGATCCTTCGGATATACTGACACAGAACGGGCGGCTAAACAGCTACGTCGGGCAGCGCTCTTAGCGGTAACTTCGGCGTCGTCTTTTGCGGAGCGATCACGATGCTGCTACTGCTGGTGGTGTGCATCATCTGCAGAGCATGTTGCACGTCTTCATCACAATCACCCCCGGGAGAAAAAGCAGCCGTCGTGGCGGCTCAAACAGTAGTGATCATGAGCGGCTCACGGTAAAGCTTAAGGCGATCGACGTGAACAATGTCACGTCCGCGACAATGGAGGTCAGAGGGGGGTGTCAGTGGTTCAATTCGGTAATTCACCGCAGACGTGCGCTGAACAATGCGATAAGGTCCATCGAAGCGGGGAAGAAGTTTTGAAGAGAGGCCAGGAGCATGCGCAGGTACTGACAGCCAGACGAGGTCGCCGGGACAGAAGACAGGTTGTTCACATTGAGCGTCGTAGAGCCTTTTCTGGCGCTGTTGCTCAGCAGTGGTGAAGTGGCGCGCTAACTTGCGACACTCCTCGGCATGACGTGCTGCAGTCGAAACGGGCACACACTCAAAAGCATCGGGCTGGCAGAGTAGCAGCTAGGGTGTCCACGGTGTGGGATGGGTGACGGCCGTAGAGCAAAAAGTAGAGAGAAAAGCCAGTGGTAGTCTGGGTTGCAGTGTTGTAGGCGAACGTAACAAATGGTAGGATAAGGTCCCAATCTGTGTGGTCAGATGCGACGTACATGGCCAGCATGTCACCCAGGGTCCGGTTGAAACGTTCCGTGAGTCCATTCGTCTGGGGGTGGTAGGCGGTGGTTGTCCTATGAATAACGTGGCACTGAGCCAGAAGAGCTTCGACAACCTCAGACAAAAATCGCGCCCTCTGTCGCTGAGAAGTTCACGAGGTGGGCCGTGACGGAGGATGAAACAGCGGAGCAGGAAGGAGGCGACGTCGCGCGCAGTGGCGGCAGGTAGTGCCGCAGTTTCAGCATATCGCGTAAGATGGCCGACGGCGACGATGATCCAGCGGTTACCGGCGGGTTTCATAGGAAGCGGACCATAGAGATCAATGCCCACTCGATAAAATGGTCGGGCGGGACAGGGAAGGGGCTGCAAAGCTCCAGCTGAACGGCAAGGCGCAGATTTCCGACGTTGGCAGTCCGTACATGAGCGAACGAATTTGCGGACGTATGTAAACATTCCTCGCCAGTAGTAGCGCTGACGAAGTCGTTCATATGTTTTGAAGACTCCAGCGTGGGCTCACTGCGGGTACAACGTGAAAGTATGCGCAGATAGTGGAGCGCAGACTGCGCGGTATGACGAGTAGCAATTTACGGCCGTCAGATGCGTAGTTACGTCGGTGCAGAAGGTCGTCTCGAATGGTGAAGTGAACAGCTTGGCGGCGGAGTGCGCGAGAGGCTGGCAGCGTGGGCGTGTCAGAAAGTAGGTGGAGGAGGGCCGCTATCCAGGGGTCGTGGCGCTTCTCTGAAGCAATTCTGTCGATGGTGAGAGGCGAGACGATGGGTGTTAGTGTTGACAGGTAACTAAGGTCCGTAGGCAGAGGAGACCGTGACAGAGCATCAGCATCCGAGTGCTTGCGGCCAGAGCGGTAGACGACGTTGATGTCGAACTCTTGAAGTCGAAGAGCCCATCGGGCAAGGCGGCCACATGGGTCTTTCAAATTTGATAGCCAACAAAGGGCGTGATGATCTGTGACGACGTGAAACGGGCGGCCGTACAAGGGCGGAACTTGCTAAGGGCCCATACGATGGCTAAGCATTCTTTTTCAGTCACTGTATAGTTGGTCTCCGCTTTGGTGAGACTACGGCTGGCATAAGCAACAACGTATTCAGGGTGCCCGGGTTTTCTTTGTGCTAGCATGGCGCCGAGACTTATTCCGCTGGCGTCTCTGTGTACCTCGGTCGAAGCTGCAGGATCGAAGTGACGCAGATTAGGAGGTGAAGCGATAAGACGTCGTAAAGTAGTGAACGCCTCGTCGCAGGCTGGAGACCATGATGACAGGTCGCCGGAGCTACCCAGAAGCTGTGTCAGAGGGCGTATTATAGACGCGAAGTTGCGAATGAAACGTCGAAAGTATGAACATAAGCCGACGAAACTGCGAAGTTCTTTGAGATTTGTCGGTCTGGGAAAGTCAGTAACGGCACGCAATTTCGCGGGATCAGGTTGGACGCCATGCTTAGACACGACGTGGCCAAAAATGGTTAACTTTCGAGCGGCAAAGTGGCATTTTTTTAGATTAAGTTGGAGCCCAGCGTTGGTAAGACACGTCAGAACGCACCTGAGGCGGTGAAGATGTGTCGTAAAATCCGGAGCGAAGACGACAACGGAGTGAAGACAAGATCGTCGAGGTAACACACACGTCTGCCATTTCAATCCACGCAAAACAGTGTCCACCATTCGCTCGAACGTTGCGGGGGCATTACAGAGACCGAAGGTCATCACGTTGAACTCATAAAGTCCATCAGGGGTAACAAATGCAGTTTTGGGCTTGTCAGCGGCGGCCATGGGAACCTTCCAATACCCTGAGAGCAAGTCGAGTGAGGAGAAGAATTCAGACCCCTGTAAACAGTCAAGGGCATCATCTTTTCTCGGTAGAGGGTACACGTCCTTGCGGGTTATCTTATTTAGGCGGCGAACGTGAACACAGAAGCGGATAGAGTCATCCTTCTTCTTAACGAGAACGACCGGCGAGGCCCACGGACTGTGAGAGGGCTGAACAATGTTGCGGGGAAGCATGTCGTCGACATGCTCACTAATTACACGGCGCTCCGTAGGAGACAGACGGTATGGTCGTTGCCGCAGTGGTGAATGGGAGCCCATGTCGATGTGGTGCGTGACAGTTGACGTGCGTCCAAGGGAAGGCTGAATAGCGTCGAAAGAAGATCGAAAATGGTACAGGACGGTGATAAGCTCCGAACGCTGCTCTGGTGTAAGGCCGTCAGCGATGGATGGCCTAAAGATGTCGGTGCAAGACTTGTCGGAAGTAGAAAGAGTGCAGATGTCAGTAAGGTCGTCGCGAGAAGTAGCATCGGGCACGTCGACGATGTGCAGGGACTGAATGGCTTGGACATAGCCGAGACACTGGCCACGGAGCAATGTGAGCGGAGCGGACAAAAGGTTGCATACAAAAATATGGCTGAAAGCAGCCGAAAAATCGAGGGTCGCGAAGGGAAGCAGTACAGTATTTTTTTTTTGCGATGAATGTCTCAGAAGGGGCGAACAAAACAGTGGCGTCAGAGATGCTTCCACAGGACACAGGTAAAACAGCGGCGTGCGGAGGAATGTCAGTCTCCTCAGCGACGACTAATTTAGGGGGATGTTCGGGAGAATCCTCGGAATCGAGATCGCACAAAGGAGAAGATCGACTTCGGCCCGCTCGCAGTCGATGATGGCTTTGTGTCGAGAGAGGAAATCCCATCCAAGAATGACGTCGTGAGAGCAGGATGGCAGCACAATGGACTCAATAATGTACATCATGTCCTCAATTACAACTCGGGCCGTACAAGCTGCTAATGGCTGAACATACTGCGCTGTTGCGGTACGGAGGGCTACACCAGCAACTGGGGTCGTCACTTTCCGGATGGAGCGACAGTCTTTCATTTATTACACAAACGGCGGCACCAGTGTCCACAAGGGCAAGAGTTTATACTCCCTCAACAGAAACGGCAAGTACATTCGACGGAGAATTGTGAGGACTTGGACGCTGTGACAGCGACGCAGTTCTTGCCTCATGAACTGAGGCGTTTAGTTTTCCTCTTCTGAAAGCATGGGACGACGACGCATTGGGGAGAGAAAGCGCCGACGTAGTGACGGAGATCGTCGGTCGAAAGACGCATGACGATCAGGAGCTATATATATATATATATATATATATAATGACTAACTACAAGTGTTTTCGGCCCTCGAGGTCCTACCGCAATAAATGACCCCGTACGAATTACTCCGCTTCTGTTACGCGAGGAAGGCGGAAACTTGAATGGAATGTTGTGCTGCAGTTTACTCTTTTTTTATCTATAACAATGCTTCCCGTAAATCTGAGTACAAGGCGCCCGATGAGGCAGATATGCTGTATACTTGTTTGAAGCGGCAAGTAGGAAGGTTACATGTGTTTCTCTGTCTGCGTTTCGCAAGATATATTGATGGAAAACTATATGCGCAACAGTACACACGAGAAATACATGCTGCTTGAAGAACGAGAAAAATATTTGTTCTCCTATTTGTTCACCGTACAATAACATAGTAGAATGAAAGCCGAAACTGCGGCCGCAAAAAATAAAAATAAAAATAAATAAAAAAATTAAAAATAAAAAGAAAGCCAAGGAATTCTTAAGGCATAAATACATGCCATATGCAATGAACACCGATTTGAGCGGTCTGAACGCTAATATCAGCGCGCGAAGTAGTACAAATGCCCCTGCCGATCTGTATCGCCAGCAGTTTCCAACGGCGCGACCTCACTGCGGCCCAATCCTCTTAAAGTCCCTATATAAGAAAAGTACCGCCATCTACTCTTTCCTCCGCCGCCTCCTTTCCTAAAGCGCTTGCTTTTTTCTTTACTTTTTTGCTTGCGAAAGCCAAGCTGACGGTGGCGCACCTAGAAAGTCCACGTTGAAGCTTTGAGGCCGGGCGCGCGCCGCCGCCGCCGCCGGCGACTGCGGCTGCGCAGAGGACTTTCAACATGGCTCTGAGGCGGAAAAAAAGAAAACATAAAGAAGTGAAAAGCGCGCGCTATCATCGTCCAATCGGAGATACGGGAGAGAGAGAGAAGCGGCGTTTATCAAAGGATGGCGGTACTTATATAGGAACTTTAAATCCTCTTCGATCGCAGCGCCGCCACAGTATTCCACATCGGGCGCCTCACTGCAAAGCATGCGCCGCCCCAGCCGCTCGTCCCACTCGACCGTGGGCCTCTTCGATTATCCGTTCCTGACAGTCCCGGACTGCCCGAGACGGTGCTTTCAGCCAATCAGTGTTGCGTATGCAGTCTTTCGGACAGTCCGGGACTGTCAGAGACGGATAATCGAAGAGGCCCCGTATTCCAGTACACTCTACCTCGGAGCCTATGACGTGCCCTCGTCGTCTGCTTAGCGTTGCTCTCCCGGTGTCGACAATGGATGGAGGTTGCTGGAGGAATGCGTTCGAAGAGATAGCGGATAATTATTTGCGGCGTCACTGTTAACTTTCCGAGTAGACCTTTTGCTGGCTGTGCTACGAACTGAAGTCTGTTGAACTGAGTCTTCCACAGAGTGGAAGGAATTGCGCGCTACGGTTCCACGCCACCGGCTTGCAGCTGCCAGTGGTCTGTCGGAAGCGAAGCATTCATTGGAGTGGTCCAGATCTCTGTCGCCGACACTGTTCACGAAGTTAATTGCTCTCACAATTACTGTTCTTGGCCGGCAGAAGGGCTGGGTCAGCTTGCTTGTGCCTCCACCTGCCAAAGCCACATACATTTGCATGGCGTGATCAAATTCCGGGTGCTATCGCCAGCGTCCATAGCACGCAGATCGCCATTCAGCAGCCAGATGAGTTCAACCCAGGCTGCCTCAGCGCTTCCTTTGCTTGGCTAATAAGACTGCTGAGACACGACGGGAAGAATGTGTACCAATCTCTGGTTTGGCCACGGTGTTAGAAGTAATTTAGGTGTACGAACGGCGCCTCAGGAAAGGGATCGGTCCGCGTTTTGTGCAGAGGGCCCGAGATGGCACCACAGTACCCGGTGCCGAGGCGAGGTATCATGCATGGTCGCTACGGGGCCGCGAACGCTGCTCGAAATAAATAAAAAAAAGTCAGCCTTCACGTTATAACGAGCGCAAAAACATAAAAATGGCGAACAAATACGACATTTTTATGATATCGTCGTAGATATCTGTTGAATATGTTCAGTTACCCACCTAGAAGGTTCGCGACAGGAGGATGCCTTCGCATTCGGATTTATCAAATTGTGCACATCCACCAGACGTCACGTAGTAGTGGCGCTAAAGTAAACAGTCGAAAAACTGTGTATGACGAAACTGATACTTTATTGGGCGAACTAAAGCCCCTATATATAAAAAGTAGCGCCATTGTTAGATCTTGCCGCCACCGCGCTCACCCCGGCGTTTCCTCCTTGCCGCCTCCTGTCGCCCCAGCCTCCTCCGCTCCCCCATTGGCCAATCCGCGTCACGTGGAAGCACGCGTTGCGCTTTTGTATATTTTTTTCTTTCCAGCGCGCTCCGACTGCCATTCGCGGGCCTGTGCGACGAAAGTGCTGTACGCACAAACGGATCAAACGTGTTAGGGACAAGAACTTCGTTGTGATGGCATGCTGCTGCGCCTTAAGTTGCCGCAACCGATAAGGCGAGGGCAAAAGGCTTTTTTTGTTTACCATCCGGCGTGCGCAAACGCTTGCTGCACACTTGGTATTTGCGCCGTCTCGCATCGTCCCGTTGCTACTTCCAAAACGGCATTATTAAGACCAGTTACTGACTGACGAAGCAAAATCGAGCCTCAAAAACTGCTCCGCAGGGCGCGATCGAAGTTTTCCTCGGATTTCCTCTGGTAGCGCGTCAGCTGTCGTCTGCCACGACAGGCCCGACGCAGGCGGCGCCACTGTCGATATCGCGCCTCGATCGCGCTGGTCGCGCCGAGCGCGATAGTGGAACGGAGGAGGAGGGAAGTGGGTGGCGTTACTTTTATAAATATAGGGGCTTTAGCGACACAACGCTTGCGACACTATCTGTCGGCTATCAATGAAAGAAAATGACATAAATTACTTCAACCATTGCGCAAGTACCCGGCGCCTCACATTTTTAGCTTAAAGCATGTGAGATATTATTTAATTTATATTTCATATTGTTGATATGGTAAATATCTAAGGTGCTTGGAGAGGTGTAGGGTTTGAGCCGGGCGACGCGGACAATATCACTGGTTGTCACAGCGGAGGACGTAGTGGGCGTGGCTAGAACGATTTAGTAGGTGACATCGGTCACTTGGCGGAGCACGCGATATGGGCCTGTGTAACAGGAGAGCAGTTTTTCACAAAGGCCAACTTTACGTGATGGTGACCAAAGCAACACGAGGGTGCCGGGCGCAAAATGCACATCACGGTGACGGAGGTCGTAGCGTTGTTTTTGTTTATCTTGAGACACTTGCAGACGAGCACGCGAAAGTTGGCGAGCATGGTCAGCACGGGCGATTGCATCACGGGCATAATCGCTAGTTGAAGCTGTGAGGAACGGAAGCACAGTGTCTAGTGGTAGCGTCGGTTCTCGGCCATACAAGAGGTAAAACGGGGAAAAGCCAGCAGTTTCGAGACGGGAAGAGTTGTATGCAAAGGTAATGTAAGGTAGAGCCAGGTTCCAGTCACGGTGGTCGGCGGAAACGTACTTAGATAGCATGTCTGTAAGCGTGCGGTTCAAACGCTCAGTGAGGCCGTTCGTTTGTGGGTGGTAGGAGGTGGTAATTTTGTGCTGTATTGAGCAGGCACGCATGATGTCGTCAATGACTTTGGACAAGAACGTACGGCCACGGTTGGTGAGCATTTGACGCGGAGCACCATGCATCAAAATGATATCGTGTAGGAGGAAGTCCGCGACGTCAGTAGCGCAACTGGTCGGAAGAGCGCGTGTTACGGCGTAGCGGGTCGCGTAGTCCGCAGCGACGGTAATCCACTTGTTTCCTGATGTGGATTCCGGAAAAGGGCCGAGAAGGTCTAAGCCAACACGATGGAAGGGCTCGGCAGGTATGTCGAGCGGCTGCAGGTAACCAGCGGGGAGCTGGGAAGGCTTCTTGCGTCGTTGGCAAAGTTCACAAGCGGCGACGTAACGCCGTACGGAACGGGCAAGGCACGGCCAGAAAAAACGGCGACGTACTCGGTCATAGGTTCGAGAGACGCCGAGGTGTCCTGCCGTTGGAGCGTCGTGGAGCTCTTCTAGAACGGTTGAGCGGAGGTGTTTAGGGACTACAAGTGGAAACTCGGAGCCGTCCGGATGAAGGTTACGACGGCATAGAGTACCGTCGCGGAGTACGAAGAGGCATAGAGTAGTATCGGCCGGAGAGTGTTCCAAACGGTCGATGAGTGCTCTGGTGTAGGCATCACGACGTTGTTCGTCGGCGAAATGAAGGAGCTGGGATACTGAGAAAACGGAAGCAGCGCTGTCAGTATTGGAGGAGTAACAGGGTAACAGAGTCAACAGGGTAACGCGACAAGCTGTCAGCGTCTTGGTGCAGGCGGCCAGACTTGTACACCACGGAATATGAAAATTCTTGTAGCCTCAAAGCCCATCGACCAAGCCGACCTGTAGGATCTGTTAGCGATGAGAGCCAGCAGAGAGCATGATGGTCAGTGACGACGGAGAAAGGGCGACAGTAAAGGTAAGGGCGGAACTTCGCAACTGCCCAGACAACAGCAAGGCATTCTCTTTCCGTAATGGAATAGTTGCGCTCCGATGGTGATAGGAGGCGGCTTGCGTAAGTAATAACGCGATCCTGGCCACGCTGCCGCTGGGCTAAGACTGCACCTACACCATGACCACTGGCATCTGTACGCAATTCTGTAGGGGCATCAGGGTCGAAGTGGGCGAGAATGGGCGGTGAGGTGAGAAGAGTGACGAGACGAGAGAAGGCGGTGGCTTCTGAAGTACCCCGCACATCCACCAGAATGTTACGTGTGGAAGGACACAGACGAAAGAGGCTATTTACAGGCTATTTACACTGAAGCCAGACAGCCAGGCCCACAATCGCTCGCACCAAGAGCACAGACACACTTCATCGTCTTTCGCGCGGCGGCTCGTCTCTTCAACATCATTCGATGCTATCGTAATAATATTTAATGAGCAACCAGGAACATCCTGCAGTTCTTCGACTAACGCGCTATTGACCCTTTTCGCGGAGCAGTTTTTTCTATAGAAAGGAGATGGCGCTTTCGACGGCGCGCCGCACGTGGCCTCAGCGACAGCACACGAATACGAAACCAGAATCATTCCTACCTTGCTTCTGTGCGATCAGCTGTCGGAAATGCAAGTGAGTTTTCGCTAACGCACTGTGCTCCAATCACGCTGGATTGAATCACGCTGGATTGAATCACGCTGGATTGAATCACGCTGGATTGAATCACGCTGGATTGAATCACGCTGGATTGAATCACGCTGGATTGAATCACGCTGGATTGAATCACGCTGGATTGAATCCCGCTGGATTGAATCCCGCTGGATTGAATCCCGCTGGATTGAATCCCGCTGGATTGAATCCCGCTGGATTGAATCCCGCTGGATTGAATCCCGCTGGATTGAATCCCGCTGGATTGAATCCCGCTGGATTGAATCACGCTGGATTGAATCACGCTGGATTGAATCAGGCTGGATTGAATCATGCGGATTGAAGACGTGCGCCGTAGTTGACGGCAAAAATAATGACTGGTATATTAAGGAATGTAATGAATCTGCGTGGCCAAGTTCGCGGACGGCTCCTGCAACTGTGCAAACTTGTTACCGGCACTTCGAGATGTACGGCTTTCCTCGAGGATACAGAAATTTTCTCATCCGCCAGCATTGTATCGCTAACCTTCAAAGAAAGGGCTTCATCCCCAGAACTTCAAAGGGGTAGCGCCGCTTCCTGTCATAGTAAGTTTCGCGCACGTTATCTATACACACATCTACCCCAGCTCGCATGCAAACTTACGAACACTCTATCGCCAACGTATTAAGAATATGTGAATGGGCGCACACTTGAATCAACGCGCCAAAGCATGGGTGACAGCGATTACACCTACCGTACACGAATGGTCGAAGCTGAATGTTTCGTGACGGTCCACAGGAGTAAACAAGTTACTAGCGATAATACATATCTGCTACAAGCTATTACAAAGTACAGAACAGCTGTGTTCAAAACGTTGTGTGCCGCAAGAACAAATATATCGGAACTGAGCACACTCAGGAGCGATTAGGCAGGAAATAATCAGCGAGGGACCGCACCGAGGAACTTAACTGAGTCAGATAGATGACAAGCCGCTGTTTCAAACTGTTTGCCAAATAAAGAACGAAGAGCAAAACACACTGATTCTAATGAAATTTATAAGCGGAAAGTTTGAATAGCTTTGAATACACTTTTAGTTTCGCTTTTACAACAAGCACCATATACGCTGCTCGCGCCGTTTGGACATAGCTTAATCAGCTCGGAAAGCGCTTTTGCACGTTCTTTGAAGCTGTGGCCAAAGCTAGGTGTTGGCCACCCACTCACCGTATGCGATATCTCCCAAAACAGAGGTTTGCTAAGCCGCACCGGCGTCATACGCATCCATTGTAATCATGGAGGCAGCTGAGGCAAGCAATGGACGGAACACCACGCGATCAAACCTATGGCAGCGTTCACGGGATCGCTGCGAAAAGGGTCAATATCATGACGCACACTGCAGAGGCGGCACCCTCTCGTTTATTAGCCGCGTCATCCCCTTCTTCCACCTCGTGCTTGGGAGCAGCCCATTTAGTGACGCAAGCGGGGAAGTGAACCGTAACCGAACCGTTATAAGATTCCGCCCCAGGACTACTTGAAGACGCGCCTGCATGGCTAGCGCCATTCCGTCTGTCACAGTGATTTATTTTCTGCAGAAAAAGCACGTAGAAGAGCAAAAATATGTTTTGCTTAATAATGAGAACGTTTTATTGCATGTACAATTACATGCAATAATCGATGTCCCAAATCTGATGTGTTTAAAACTTTGTCTTTACCAGATTTCAATTTTTGGAGAAGCCAGTATAAAATTCCTTATGTTCCTGCTCGTTGCCTCAGACCGAAGAATCCTTATGTTACACCCCGCTGTAAGACGAGATACGGTCGAAGACTCCGTAACTATTACGTCCCCGCAATGCTTAATTCAATTCCCCAATGCATACAAGACGTGAAGACGAAATGTGGTCTCAGAAAGGCTCTTAGACACAGTAATGCGTGATAAGAAGCCTGTCGTGTTTTTTTTGTCTGCTTTTTTTTATTTTTCACTGTTGTCTACATCCTAACAACTTGTTACTGATGGCTCTGTCGCTGTCTGCCAGGCACTGCCGTTCAAGCCCACTGCGGCTTTGGCAGGCCCGATTCTTGTATTGTACCATACTCAAGTCATCAATAAAGTATTATTATTATTATTATTATTATTATTATTAGGAAAGGTAAAAGGTGTCAGCAGGCCGTTAAAGTTGGAGGACAGATAAGATTCGTGCTTGCTTTGGAAGAGCTTTGTCGTCTGTTCTTGCTTTGCTTGATTATGCCTTGTAGGTGAATAAACTTCATTGGAAGATGTAATATGGGCGAATGAAAACCTTTTATGAAGATTTTACTTTAAGAACGCGTTATTTGTGCAGCCATATCCACGTTCTAGACGAAGCCTCGTACAATATCAGCCAACACAAGCATCGTACACCCAGATACCGTCATTTCCATGAAGGCACAGCGCTCTTTACAAAACTCGGCATAAACAGTGGCGCCAGATTTCCCTCTAGGTAATACAGTGAGAAACTCTTGTGCTGTTGGCCAAGGAGTTCTGCAGCTTCCACAGCATCCATCATCTCGATCGCCATCGTGGTCACGCTGTCGTGATTCCTGTGTCGTCATGCCGTCGTTGTGACGCTGGCGTCGTACGTTGTCGCACCGGCGTCATTTTCATCGTCTTCACTCTACCGTCGTCAAACCATCGTCGTCGCTCTCATGCAGTTTATACAAAAAAAAGAATGTTGATGATAATTTGTGCCACAGTCATTAAACACCGTTACAGTGTGATCTTAATTTCTGCGGTCGGCATAACCTGTTGGTTTACATTGAAAATACCCTTCAACACTTTCTGCAACAATTTTATCTTTACGCAGGACGAGAAGAAGAAAGCCGCCGCCAAACGCGCGAATCGTGAATATTCGTCCCCGTGGATGCGGTACTACAACCTGAGCGCGAAACAGCGACGGGCCGAGGACAAAAGGATCGCGGATAAACTGGCGGCCGTGGAGGCGGAATTTCGCGAAGTCGAGGAGTTCGAGCTCACCTACGTGCCGTTCGAGTACCGCACGCGCGGCAGCTCGCTGAGCCCCCACACCCCGTCGCCAAAGAAAACCGCCCCCGCGTCTGACGCGGTCCTCCCCGCTTCTCCTCATCGGTCCACCAGCAAGGCAGGGCCTCCCGGAGCCGCCTCGCGAAGCGCAGCAGCCTGATGACAGGCGAATCAAGTTTCGACTAGCGGACGCCTCGGTCGTCTCGAGTTCCGACGACGAGGACATCACGTACGTGTCTCGAATCTCGCGCAAGAGGGTGGTGTACAGCTCCGACGACGACGCGAACGCCAGGAGCCTGCCGACGGCGTCGGAGCGGCGTGTCCACGACGTCAGTTCGGACGACGACGACGTGAGCGGGCGCGTCGAACGGCTCTCTAAAGTGCGGGAGACGCCTGGCGCGTTGCCCTGCGTCGGCATCCGGGAGGAGGACGTCGACCGCGAGGGTGGCGGCGCCGCTGAGCGCGCCTCCTCGTCGCTCACGCGAGCCGACATCATCCGAAAGAGGAAGGAGAGGATAGCCAGGCAGCGCAGCCTCATCGAGGAAATCTGTTCCGGTTACCGCAGCTCCAGCGACGAGGCGAGCCGCAAGCGAAGCTTTCATCGCACGCCCGCCGTAACACCGAGAAACCGCAGCCGAGCAGGTGAGGCTGTCTGTTTCCTCGCGATTTTCCTTTCCTTTTCATATTGACGCGAAACAACTTCGATTCATTGAATAGATGTTTATTGAACTGTTTGCCCATGGTCTGTTATTGACTGAATATATGTCTATTGAACAAATGGCCCATGGGCCATTGGGGAAAAGATTCACCGACGATTACAATATACTCCCTAAAGCAAAATTTGATTCGTATCGAAATTTGTGTCGTTGTGTAGAGGAAAGAAGCTATTACTCGATCATTTGTGTGTCGCATGTGGAGATGGCGCCGTTGCCGCGCCATGGATGACGCAATCGAAGCTAAATTCCACTCGCTCGGCATTCAAAGGCGTACAGTCAACCACAAAAGTTTGCGGACCACGCGAGCGCGTGGCCAAGAGCCTCTTCGCGACACTTCCGCTACGTCACCAGCGATCGACAGCAGCGCTACGTTGAAGACGCATCCCTCCTTAAATCTATGGCCTGTCTATTTTCGCACTGTGCGCAAATATTTTCTACCTATCTCTTTCAACGTGACGCGCTCTTTGTTAGCCAGGGCTACTTGCTTATATTTTGAGAGCAGAATATCAGTACAAGTAATCAGACAGCGTATTCTTCGGCTGTTATCAGTTCTATTTTCGCATAGCCACGCTGTTTTTTTTTCGTGAGTGCGTGAGTGAGCGGTGAGGCAGCCATGGGACACAGATGCTTAGTCAGTAGGCAGAATTTTTCCGTTCCTCCCCCATCGCTAAGTGACAGTAGCGGCCGGGATTTGATCGCCTGCGCCCAGGTTTGACTGCGCAAAGCCCGAACCACCGCGCTGCTATAGTGGTTACATTTAGAAAAATAAGAAATAATCGGGTGCGATGACTCTTTTTATAACCCTTTGCGACACGGCGTCCTCGTTTGGGGACTCGAACTTCGGAGGCGCGTCCCACGCCACGTGTTTCTTCAAATGACCTAAAACTCAGTGTGCACATTCGTGTCCGCTTCCTGATGGGACAACTAGCGGTCAGTTAACTTCATTGTCCTGCGTATTGCTGCAGATGATCACTTTGCTGGAGACACTACCATGTTAGACAATCGTTCGACGTGCCGCGTTCCAAGACCAACGTCAAGAGTATTTTTTTTTCTCCGGTCGACACGAATACAACCGAAAAAGCAAGTGTGCATGCGTTTCGGGCCTAATAGTTGATTCTTTTTATGCAAGCATTGAAGCTGACGGATTTCAGAATAATTAGATAATGAGTTATACGCTAAATAATTTTTTTTACTGAAACTCGCACAAAACAGCACATTGCTTCGTCTTCTTTCTTGGAATGTAATAGTGAGCGTCTTGAAATGATGCCATGCGCATTTGACGCATTTGCAGACAGTGCATCATAATTCGTGTCTGAAGGGGATGAATTTATTCACAAGACATTTACAGAAGTGTCATGAAACATAGGTCTCTCAATGATCTAGTAGGAAGTGAAATGTCCGGCGTTTTCTAGCACCTTATTGATGCGTGTGGGCATCGACTCGTACAAAGATTCAGTAATCTCCGGTCGACCGCGCAGGCTTTCCCATTCTTGTGCGATCGCTTGCCACAGCGTATCGGCCGTGCGGCCGCGGTTGGCTCGTGTGGACAGCCGTTTCTTCAACATGCCCCAGACATTTTCTATGGGATTCAAGTCGGCGCCACATGGAGGCCACTCAAGCTGGCAAACAGCATGTTCTTCTAGCAATGACTGGACGATACGTGCTTTATGGATCGGGCTGCGGTCGTGTTGAAAAAAATATCAGCCGTCGCTGAAGGGACCGTCCAGCGCATACGGAACGAGGTGTCTAGTGATGACGTCGCAGTACTGTGACGCAGTGAAGGGCCCTTCCAGACGCACAAGGGGACCAAGGCCATCTTTGCTGATTGCTCCCCACACGCTCACGGAACAACGTCCACTGGATAGAACACTCTGTGTGTAATAAGGCAGATATCTGCAAGAAATAGCATACAATTGGGTTCCAGCGGCGCGTCTAAAAATGTTGATTCCTCTTGCGTATGAACTTTATAATGCTGTTATAGAGTTGCAATAGAAAACGTGCAAACATCATTAGATAGTACTGAAAGACCCACTGGCAGCTTTTAATTAGCTTCAGAGTAAGTAGTACTATGAAACAATCGTTAATGTTTTCAACATAATACCACTACAGAAAAATCTCGTAATGTCCAAAAGCTCATTTTACGTGAAACATGTTGTGATGCAGAATTAGCTTCGTGAATTAACTGCCAATACACTGTAAACACACCTGCAGTTTAGTGGACGCCAAACCCGCTTCCGTTGGTCCCAGCGCGTGGAAAAGGTTGACTCGTCGCTAAAGATGACATCGCCCCATTTCTCTGTTGTCCAATCTTTCATTGCTGTAGCGAACATGAGTCGTTCTTGTAGCTGGCTGTCTGAGAGGCAGGGCTTCTGTGCTGCTACGAAAGACTGCAGGCCAAGCTCACTCAGCCTTCTTCTTACAGTCTCAGACGATACCGTGAGCGAGAGCGCTTCTCGGATATCCTCTGCACTTTGAAAAGGATCAGCCACGATGGCGGCCGTAATCAGGCGGTCCTCTTCCTCAGTCGTGGTCCTTGGACGCCCACTGCGCTCCATATCTGTGAATCTGTCATCGTCGCGGAAAGCTTGAATAATCCTATTCACGGCAGTCCGGCTCCTGTTGGTTCGGCGGCAGATTTCGCGCTGAGGTATTCCCTCTATAAATAAACGCACAATGTGCCTTCTTTCGTCAAGTGCAACACGCAGCGGCATCTTTCCAAATAGGCAATCACCATGTGGCCTGAAGCAAGTCTACTACGTTTTCAGCGACTGATGCGAAGATGCGCCTATGTGTGAAAGAAAATTTTCTATGCATCCGCTTTTTCTTTATTTTTGATGACAGTGAAACACCTCCCTACCCTTTCTCTCAAGACGCAGAAGCAGCAACACTCATTGGACCAAGATGCTGCCAACCAAAGTGCGCCAGTAAACGTCGCGTAAAAAAATCGTCGCAGCGCTTCGTGAAACTTATCTACCCACTGGCACACCAGTCGATAAAGGTTGCAGTGATTGCTCCGATACTGCTATCAAGCCAGATATGCGGCGGTCTTATCGCAGACAGCGCTCTGCGTCAACACAACGAACTAACAATGTCATGCACGGGAATAAAAAATTAACAGGCAGGCGAGTACCAAGAGGGCTCGTATCCGGGAGAGCGCCCCTGTCGCCGCTAGGTGGCGTACCGCTAGGTGGCGCGGATAGGCAGTCTGGCACGCGCTCGCGTGGTCCGCAAACTTTTGTGGTTGACTGTACTTCGGCAATGTACGTTAGTCTATCCGAGCGGGAATGCTCGCATTTGAGAGAGATCACTATTCCGCAGTAGGCATAACTTATTAATCTCACACTGGTGCTTCTGTAAGACTCCACCTAGTTGACTGTCCATGTCGACCATAAGCGATTAGCCCCAGCTGCACGAGCGAGAAGGGGACTGGCTGGCTCCTTCTCGCTCCTGCAGCTGGAGCCAATCGTCGACAGCCGAAATGGACAGTCCACAACTGACAGATTACCCTCCCCTCCTTCCCCGGAGTTACAAGGCGTACAAGTGAGCAAATTGTTGCAGAAATGACACACTAGCTCGGCTGTGGAAATCAGCGGCCGATGGTTTACGAGCAGCCATAGTGGCACAGTTGTTCCTGTTGTAAACCAGACTCTCATGTCACTTGTACGGGACGCGTTGGGCATTTCTGAGGAAGGCCGCAATCATGCACTATGGGATGCGTATGGCTCATTGCTTGGCATCTTTTCATCCCATGTTCTTGTTTCTATTGCAGTGTAGGCAGCCTCTAGACATGCTGCGATATATCCTGCGTACACAGGGGGTTTGGGAACTCTACGAAGCCCTTTATCGTTTTTATTTCGGCCTCCTCCGTCGAATGTAAGTTCAGTGGTCTGAAAATAAGCATCATCACTGTTTTATGCCTGGTGTCCCAGCTATCGACAACCAAATTTTCAAAAGCGGGAGCCTAATTCTATGCGGCTGAAGCCAATTGCATGTCGTTCGCGGCAACTTGTAGAAGTGTCATGTAGTTTCTGTCCTTCCTAAATAATCATTTTAATGATTCATTAACTAATTATTGTATCTGCGGCAGTTATGTCGACATTAGGTGTTAGAGCGGCTTCGAAAATGTCAATTTCAATAGCTCGCAACACGCTATACTTTGGGCGGCTTTGTTCCCTGCGTCTTAAAAAATCAGCGCGCCGTGCACCTGTTAACGAGGCCAAACGTATTTTTTTTTTATATCCGCGGTCTGTTTTTAACAAGGAAAAAATTAAAAATAGAAAAAAAACGGAAAGGATAGTGTGTCGCAAGCAATTTAAATTGATATTTTCGAAGTCGCTCTAACATCTATTGTTGACGTAACTGCCATAGATATAATATATGAAACGCTTGCTAATTCATCATTACAAATCAATAGGGAAGAACAGAAAATATAGGAGTGCGCTTTTCAGGTTGCTGCTAACGACATGCACTTGGTTTCATCCTCATAGAGGGATCCAATTAAAAAAAATAGTGCACGATAGCTGGGACACCTTGTATAAGTCGGAGCGTAGAGACTACGATGCCTATATATCTACATTTTACAGAAGAAACGAATTTGCTCGTGTTCCGCGCTCACGTGTTCCCTCTGACAGGGGACGGCACCGTTCCTTCTGTGCGAAACGTGGGCGTTACATGTGGCAAACCCAGCCTTTTGAAGTTGGCGAAGAACAGGGGAAGGGTTGCTACAGAGGGCTTGTAGCTCGCGTAGGATGTTACAACTCCTTCGATCGCCGTGTAGACACCCTTACACATCGTATCTCCGTAATGAATGCATTCGAGTGTGTAACAAAAATTGGCTACGATCGACAGTGGTCGAATCATTGACGCGACTTTATCGGTGGCTCAGTGAATCGTGGCGTTCTGCCACTGAGCGTGAGGTCGCGAGTTGAATTCCTAGCCGCAGTAGCCGAATCGAAAAATCACTCAAGCACTTTCGTTGCGGTGTGATATGAATGACCAGAGGGGCTTCGAGTATAAACCCACGTCTAGTTGAAAAAAAAGAACTTATGCCCCACACACACCCAATGTCCATATTCCTGTACAGGGGCGTAGCCAGGGGCGGGGGGTGCTGATGGGGCTTCAGCCCTTCACCCCCCCCCCCCCCCCCCCCCGAAGTTTTTTCCTGGCGCCCACCAAACCAACCAACGGCGCCGGGAATCATTCGGGATTTTGTCTACGATATCTTTTTCACAATCCAAAAGACATTTCGGCACGAACATTGAGAAATCGGGCTGGATTTCGTGGCAACGCTTCTGCGCTTGGAGTCGCATAACGTCAGAGCCCCATGCGAGCACCAAGTTTCAAGGGCTTTTCGATAGCGAGCGGGCGCGTCGCGGCATCTCGCAGTGGCCGTGGAATCTACGGAGGGCATGGATTTCAATTCCGAAACTTGATGGGTATAAAGTTGTCATAAACGTTTGACGCGAAAGGTGCACCGACGTTTGCAAAGGCGTGCTTTAGATTTTCAATTCTGGAATTTTAGGGGTTTAATGTTCTTATAAACTTGCGCCAACAAGCGCGCACTGGAGCCCTCGTATTCACGCCGTTCCAGAGATGGAAGGACGCGCTTGCAATCTTCCATGCACGAAAATACGAAATATCACCGTGACTGTCAGCTGGCAGCTCATAAATTTCTCCAAACATTTTCAGGAAGCGCGCCCAATGAGATCGATCAGCAGGACCAGGGCAGGCAAAGTAAAATAAGAGAAAACAGAAGGAAGTTAGCGGCCTATAATTGACAGTTCTTTTTCGCGGGCAACAAAGTCTGGCTCTCCGTGGCCATAGGGACAGTGGTCCTATGGATTAAAGCAACGCCCCGGCTAGAAATACTGGCGTTTTCAAAGCGCTTCTTCGCATGCAAGGTGATTGTGGAGATACTTATCTGAAGAACCATTTGGAAAGTTGCCCCAGTAATGCTTCGTATTTAAGCCCAGATGTACAAAACCAAATTAAAGAAATTTGTGGTGAAATTATCAAAGAAAGCCTAGATGGCAAAAGTAAACGCTGCAGGCTGTTTCTCCATACTTGCTTACGAAACGACGGATATTGCTGGAATCGATACAGCTTACTGTTTATGCGAAGGTACCTAAACAAGGATGCCAACGACATCGACGAAGTGTATTTAGGCTTTCGCACCGGCATAGATGCCCTCTCTCATTGCGACTCGAGGTTCTATGTAAATGTGTACAAACTGCTGAAGATTCTAGTCACCCTTCTCGTGACCACTGCCAGCGCAGAGCAAATATTTTCAAACACGAGATTACTTAAGTACTACTTGCGCTCTGCAATGTCTGAGGAACGCATGGTTAGGCTGGATCTTTTATACGCCCACAGAGATGTCGGCATCAACGTGTCCGAATTGACTGCTTCGCTAAACTTCTCCGCCGAGTAAAGTTTGTCCTTTAGACAGCGAAGCAGCAAAAATCAATTATAGTAAAAAGCTCTGTGCCTTCAAGTCCATAAACTCGTAATTATAAAAACGTATGACTGTTCATGAGCTTTTAAAACCGCAGAAATTTTCACCATTTATTGTAACAGTTAGCATCATGATCAAAATTGTCATGCAAATACGAAAATTACGAGGGCATCAATAACCAATTTTGACCTACCTTGCCCATTGAAAGCCTGGCCCACGCAGCGTTTCCCAACAAACACACTCAGATATTGGGTAGTTCAACTTGCCACATCATCTGTGGCTTTCGTTCGTCCTTTTCTTTCCCTTTTTGGCTACCTGCTTTTACTTCTTTTTTGAAACAAAGCAATAACCTTCTTTGATTTTGGGTCAGAATAATTGTTGCCGCTGTGCAGGCAGCTAAAATGCACACTTTCATACCGATTTCTGCACCTTCCTCTATTATTCTACCCATATGGTGCTGTCGCGACCGCAGCATGGCCCAAGTACATATCACTATTTCTGCGATCATAGTATTGTTCTTGCCTGGATCTCATGTCTTTCTATGGGTAATGTTTACTATCTGTGACTGAGCAACATGTTTATTTGTCTTGTTTGACGCATTATATACAGTGACGTTTGCTTAGATACGTATATTTATTGGAGACTTATACGTACATTTAAATATCTTGTTGCGAGGTTTTGTGTATACAAGCAGTGAACTTTGTTTCCAGCGATACCTTTTTGCCCTTTATCAAGTTGTATCTTCGCATTTGTATATTCCCCTTTATCTTCGCATTTGTAATCTATATTTTGCAGAATTCCTGCTTTTTATATGTACTCATTGTTGCGACTATAATTTCGGTGCAATTACAATACACGACCGGTAACAGCTGCTCCTGCGCAATCCATTGTAACGAAGGACAGCGTCATTGAGGTTTTTCCCTGGCCGTTGCATATGTACAAAAATGTAAACAAGGTTCTTGAATGACATAGAATCATAAAAATATTTGTCCTCAACGTGTTAATTTCATGGCCCTTACGTTTTTCATATCAGCTGCATGCACTGCATTGCTGGTTTGGAAATGATATAGTTCTAAAGATCGCGTGATACTTTCTGTACTTATTAAATAGACAAAAAACACGGAAGCATTGATATCAGTTATTTCTGCCACAATTTTGGGGACATACGAATATATTATTATTAAAGAAATACACACTTTTTATGTATTCACTCTGTGTAGCGTTCAATAATTCATTTGCAGCATCTAATATACAATGGCATTAACAATGGCAATGCAGTTATTATTCATGTATTTGATCCCTCGACAAATTCTATAAGGAGGCCGCGCTGCAAACTGCGCCCCCCCCGAACAAAATTTCTGGCTACGCCACTGTTCCTGTACCATCACAGTTCTCATATGAAAGCCCACATGTTCCCATGCTACCGTATACAGGAGTAAGGTGCAGGATGTATGGGTGTAGTTTAGGGATGGGTGAGCAATGTCGTATTCCTCCTCTAGTCCCAGGTCGCCGGAGTCGCAGGGCGCTGTGGTCGCGGGATGCCCGCGCCACTCCTTCGCCGACGTCCAGCGTGGAGGAACCGCTGCGTGTCCCGCAGCGGGGCCAGACTCCGCCCTCTTTCAAACTCTCCTCGGCCGGCTCATCGACCAGCAGCATCGGGTGGTCACCGGCGAGGACTTCCCGGGTATGGCACTCCACCCCGCATGGGCCACCGCGGAGGAGGTTCAGCTCCCTGCGAGACGTCGGGGCGTCAGGCTCGGCTCCCTTGCGCGGGACGCTCGACGTGACAGCGAGTGCCGACAGGCCGCAGCGCGCGGGCAGCGGGTTCCTCCAGGTCCTGGACCGCGGCCAGACGCTGGTCATCACCAAGCAGCCCGAGTTGCAGGAAGGTGCGTGACTCTTCGAGGCAGGCTGTTGTGCGCCCCCCGCTGTGGCGTTGCGCTGCCTCGGCCCGCGGGTGCGATTATACGACGACGACGCGCGACGACAATGTTCTCGAGAGGCATGGTACTTTCACGGGGATGCCTAGAAGTGTTAGTTCTTAGAGAAAGGTTTTAACCGTAACGGTACGGCACTTCTTGAGGAGAGCTATAGGTGGTTTCAATTTCCACGTGCTTTTCGAGTGGCGCCCATGTCTTCGCATCATCATCATCAGCCTATACTTATGTCCACTGCAGGACGAAGGCCTCTCCCTGCGATCTCCAATTACCCCTGTCTTGCGCTAGCTGATTCCAACATGCGCCTGCAAATTTCCCAACTTCATCACCTCAGCTAGTTTCCTGCCGTCCTCGACTGCACTTCCCTTCTCTTAGTATCCATTCTGTAACTCTAATGGTCCACCGGTTATCCACCATACGCATTACATGCCCTGCCCCGCTCCACTTTTCCCGCTTAATGTCAACTAGAATATCGGCTATCCCCGTTTGTTCTCTGATCCACACCGGTCTCTTCCTGTCTCTTAACATTAGGCCTAATATTTTTCGTTCCATCGCTCTTTGTGCGGTCCTTAACTTGTTCTCGAGCTTCTTTGTTAACCTCCAAGTTTCTGCCCCATAGGTTAGCACCGGTAGAATGCAGTGATTGTACACTTTTCTTTCCAACAACAGTAGTAAGCTCCCAGTCTTGATTTGGTAATGCCTGCCGTATGCACTCCAACTCAATTTTATTCTTCTGTAAGTTTCCTTCTCATGATCAGTGTCCCCTGTGAGTAATTTACCTAGATAAACCTACTCCTTTACAGACTCTAGAGGCTGACTGGCGATCCTGAATTCTTGTTTTCCTTGCCAGGCTATTGAAGATTATTTTGTCTTCTGCATATGCATGAAGAAGTATTCAAGCTCTTAGACTGGGAAGGCTTAGGAGTGAGGATAAACGGCGAACATCTCAGCAACCTTCTGTTTGCAGAGGACGTTGTCCTATTCAGAAACAATGGGGACGAATTACAGCAAAACATTGAGGACCTTAACCGAGAAAGTGAAAGAGTGGGGTTGAAAATTAATATGCATGTCTTCGCATGCACTACAGTTATCTTGAAGAAAACCGCTTGAAATCCCGCCTTAACTCGCAGCTCTTTACGACTGACAGCAGGAAGAGGGAGGTCACTCTGATTCTCCATTCGCAGCAACGTTTCCATTGGTAGCAGGATTGATTAACGGATTATTAATTGATTGATTTTTAATGGTCCCTCAACGTGGGGACTATACGAAACGCCGTAGTGAGAGGGCCTCTGGAGTGATATTGACTTCACTGGGAATATCTTTGAGAGAGCACGAACATAATATTTTAGGCTCTTCAATTCTTTCGCGAGAAGACTTGTGTGGAGTTAAAGAACTTGTATGGCCCGATGTAACAGAATAGGCGGCGATGGAGCGAGCCGGAGCGAGTTTGAAAATGTCTCGATGTCCTTCTCCCTCGTGACCACTTCTTCCGTCATGGCGTCAGGACACGGTCACCTCCTGGGAAACTAAATCGAAACTGGTTGGAGAAAAAGAGTACATTAACGTATTTAGGGTGCTGTAACGCTTACTGGCATTTCTAAGATTTATAGGTGCCGGACTTTCATTTAAAGCAAACGAATGAAGTCTAAAATATCCCGTTGGCCCCGCTTTCAGGGGCACTCGGAGCTCAGCTCACAAGTCCTACTTGCATTCAGCCCCCGTCGGGATGCGGCCGCCGCGGCTGAAGATGGACCCGTGCTGAGCTGCAAAACGCTAGAGCCAATTTAGACAGCGACGGAGGAGGAGAGAAGCAGCGCAGATGAGAGCGTCTCACCTACGCAGACGGGGAGTTTCTCGCCATCGCCTCATGCTCGAGTTGAGGTGACAGTGCGAAAACCCGTGAACCCGGGCTTCTTTGTGCGCCACGTTCTAGATAGGAAGTTTGAGTTAACTTTCTGACTAACCTGGTGGAAAGACAAACCGCCGGCATGTGGTGCGAGTTGCAGAGTGTTTCTTCGTTCAGCGGCTTCACGTTGATCATCCCCAAACAGTTGTACTCGCTGACTGATCTTGCCGATTGTGAGGCTCCGTCTGACTTCGCGACGCTTCGTTTCGTGTCTTTTTAGAACATGTGCTACTTTTTACTCGTGTATTGTAACGCAGATGTTAAAATTTGAATCTTCGTTGTTACGATATCATAGCGCAAGTTGTGTACGTGAGAAAATTCCTACAGAAAATACATTTAAATAATCATAAGCTAGTAACTCACTTTCGAAAAGTAACATTTCTTCAAAAAAAAAACACAAGGCATATTGTGAGGCAGATTCTAACAATAGACTTACTTGTGTTAAAAATGTTTAAGTCAGTTTGTTCGTCGAGGTGTGCCCACGGCTTTCGCTGGTCGACAGTCGAGGTACGCGTTCGCTTGTACTGACTTTTACTAGTGGCCTGCTGTGTAACTCGGTTGACAACACGACGCTGCAAAGCCTCGCAGTACGTCGTGCCAATGGCAGTGGTTCATTGCTAAGAAGGGGTTGCTTTAGCGCTCGTTGCAGCTAGTCGCGGACAACACTGGTCAAGGGAATTTGAGTTTACAGGAGGGAGGCAGATAGTTTCTGCAACTCTTCGCGGACTATACGTAAAGTAAATGTTGTCGAAGCAAGTCGCCATGGCTCCTGCATGACATTCACTTGACGTTTGAACGTGTTTAGCTGCTGCTGAAGGATCTTTTCTGTGGTGATGGACTTCGACCGGGAGACCTGCTACAGCCTTGAAGGGGCTGCACATGAGTCCTTCGTATTCACTGCTCTGTTATGTGCTGGCGTCGACTGGCCGGAAGAGACGCGTTCATATTGTCTGCATGCATCGTGACACTATTTCGGCATCCGAATACGGGACTGTACAGCACGTCATTCTCGTTCTCAGCGATCAGGATTCGTACAACCGACATTAGAACTCATCGCGTAATCTCTGGGGAAGGTTTCGCGGTTCTCATAACCTGTACGTGCACCATCTTCCATGCTGAAATAAGCTATCTGCCTGCGTTCCAAGTGAACGAGTCAGACTTCAACATCCTCAAACATGTCGCTATGGAAAGCCTTCGGCGCTCGCGGTTTATGGAACGTACAATAAACCGGATCTGTGCATGCCATGCCAGTTGGGGTGGTCGGACTGAAAGTGGTCCATGTTCTGGGACTGGTCTCGTGATTGTTCTGTTGGCGGAATGAACAGGTGTCGGCCCCTCGTGACGGAAAAATGGTAGTAGTACTGCTATCAATACCATTGACAATGTCGATAGTGCACTGTCGATTGTATTAGATCACGGGACGTGCCCCAAGTAATCACTGCAACATAAACTTTGTGACATTTTCCAAATCCCATGTCGCCGAGCGCAGCCTGTACAGCCGAAAGATTCGCACAGTCCTAAAAAAAAGTTTCCATCCTCTGTGGCTTATCTTGACCCATAACTATAGTCGCCATCTGCCTTGCTTGCGTTTCCTTTCTTGAAAACTCTGCGCTCGCTACTTTCCTGTCAAGAATGTAATGTCACATTGACAACGCGCGGGCCGTTCGTGACATGGAAGTACCGGCCGCGCAGCGTTAAAGAAAGGATGTGCAGCCAAGATAGTTGACCATTATTGTTGTGAAACAAGTTGAGCCCCATAGGGTGCAAAGTTTTATAGCCGTGCTGTTAAAGCCCCGCTATGGTTTGTCTCGTTGTCGTGCACAGCATCGCCGAGATGGGAGAGAGTGAAAGCAGAGCATAGGAGGAGAGGAGAGAGAAAGAGAGCGAGAGAAATGAATAAAACAAAATGAACTTTCTTGGCGAGGCGGGATTCGAGCCCGGGTACCCACGGTCCGAAGGCGAACGTCACAACCACTGCGCTATACACGCACGCTTGCAGAGCATGCATTTATGGGAAACATATCGTTGCATTGCACCAACGATTGTAACACAACTTGTTATGGGCGAGAGAAAGCGAAAATGAGAGCGAGAAAGAAAGAGAGGTAGAGAAAGAAAGTGACACAGACAGACACAGAAAGGAGACAGACAGAGAAAGGGAGAGAGAGAGAGAAAACAAAATACAAATTTACTTGGCGAGGCGGGATTTGAACCCGGGTACTCGCGGTTCGAAGGTGGGCGTCATACCCGCTATGCTATAGACCCACGCTTGCAGAGCTCCGCTGTTCCATCAGATTTCACAAGCGTGGAACTGACTTAATTTTTTAAGGGTGTACTTGACTAGAGAGTACCGTTTTAACTGTGTATATAGTTGCCCTGCAAGATATATTGTGACCATTGATCGCGTTTATTTGCAAGATGATGAATGCAAGGGTATCGCTCAGCGAAAAACAGTCCACGGCGCCGCACGCGAGCCAGCCCAGCTTCGTTCTTCATCCAAACTCCGTTCGCACGTTTCGATATTAATTTTGCAGAGTTCTAAGATTAGAAAAAAAAGTAATAAACATTAAAAACATTTTGCGAAGGAAACAATTTCATTCTCTATCCACCCTTCCCCACCTTCACAAAATGTTATGAAAATGCATGAACTGACTTATTTGGCAGTGTTGCCAGGTCCGACGAGGCGGCGTAGCCAAAACCTCGAGAAGTTGTAGCCCAAATGTAGCCAAACAGAAAAAAGTGCAAAATATTTAGTAGCCAAATATAGCCATTTCTTTTTGCAATTTTATTTGTGTATACATTTTCACATTCGACTACGGCAATCATTTTTTGCACAACCCGTCGTAACAAAATGTCCCTGCCGCCGTGACGGTCGGCCCTTTACATCAACAGCGACATCATGCTTGCACAGAACACTTTCGTTGGCCCAGGGAGCTCTTAAGTTCCAGCGAATCGTTGCAGAGGGCGAAATCAATGCTTTTATTTTATGACAGATAGTACTAAGTTATTATTTTTGGTTATTTAAAGTAATATTAACTACGCACTCTACTTTTTAGCTGTCGTGAACACAAAATAATGTTCAGCGTCATCTATCTCTCTAGTTCAGCTGCCCAGCGATCTGCGACGGTGACGTGCTCACGGCTTCTTTTTTGATGAGCTAAAACAAGTCATTCGTGCTACGATATCTCGCTTTATTTGTCGCATCGTTCTATCTTGTTTTCTCATTTAAAAAAAAATTAGCTTGGACCGAATTATCTGGGACACACACTACCTATATACTGTCAATTTACATCAACCTGGCCGCCATCTTCGGTCTCTAGCACGCCAAGAACATGCGTTAAGAAAAGGGGCAGGCAACAGATGCCACTCACTGTCTGAATCGGCTTAAGCGGAGCTTTAAAAGATTACTGCGCAAACCGGCACACAAGTGTAAGAAGCGCGCAGTCGTTTCCGGCGACGAGCACGTCCCGAGCGTAACTCGCTCGAAATGGTAAAAGCCGCGATGGCGCACAGAGCGCAATGGCAAACAACAAATTGATAACAGTGGTAGTGCTGTGAAAACCGGTTACTGTCAAAACGTAAACCATGTTGATGCCTAATAAAGTTTTAGAATAGGGGCCCCTAAATTTTGGGGCCCCAAAGAGCTTTGCGGGTGTTAGCGTTGGGGCATGCAGGAATGAAGAGTTTTGGAATAGGCGTTTTGCGTTTGCCGATAGCGTGTTGCGTTTGCAGCGTCACTACGGCGTCAAAGAAACGCTGTTATAAATAATAAAATAAGATATACCATATTATGATCAGAAAAGTAATTTAGACTTTCGTGTTTTTGCCATTAATTACAATTTTGAACTTATCCTATTAGCAGCATGCAACTTGTTGCGCTTATTTTTGAGTAACCAACTTTACGCACCTTCACCCAGCCAAGTCAATCCGTGATAGAACTGCGTGCCATGAAATCGACAATTGAATTCGAAATCAGTGGCGTATAATGAATCAATCTTCATTACAAATGTTAGTTGAGAGAAAGCGATAACTGCAATCACTTCTTCTAGCGTACAAGCTTCACTCATTACCACGAATCGAGCCCAGTTTTGTGCTAGGTTATAGCCGTCGCTTCGATGGGCGCCGTCATGTTCGTTGACGAAAGCTTTTGGGGCAGCTTTTGGGGCTCCCACTAAATCGATGAAATAGCGTTCCCGACGCTAAACCTACAGTTTCCGTCTTGCGCATGCGCAGTGGCTTCGACGCTATTTCTTTGGGGCCCCAATACGTTTGAGGCCCCTATTCTAAATCTCTAATAATTGCTGGGGTTTTACGAGCCAAAACCACGATATGATTGGGAGGCATGACGCAGTGGGGGACTCCGGTTAATTTTAGCCACCTCGGGTTCTCTAACCTACACCTAAGTACACGGGTGTTCCTGCATTTCGCCTTGATCGAAATGCGGCCGCCGTGGCCGGGCATTAAAGCCGCGTCCCTGAGCCAGCAGACACCTCAGAAGCAAAGCTAACACGGTGGGTGAAGTTCATGTGACGTGGTGCACTGATGTCTTCGTGGCAAACATGTTTCGATATTAGCAGAATGAGTATCTGCATCCATTACGTTACAGGCAAGCCATCTAGAAGTAAAAGCATCAGAACCCACCATTGGCTTGGGGTCTTGCTCCCATTCTTTTTTATACGTTCTCGCATACGTAGCCGATTGCCCCATGTTTGGATTCTCCTCTCTGAGGAGGATCCAATCTTAAGTCCAACCTATCGAAATTAATCTCGAATCTAAGCACGAAGAAAAATTAATCTAGCAGGAAAAGGAAAATGGCAGTAAAGCTTCGCGCCAGAAACGTGGAGTAGGTCGAAAGTTGTGCCCGGCGCGATATTTCATCCGGAAGTCATGGCCATGAACACAGTGGAGCGGGTCATCCACCCGTGCTTCCCTTCTTCGATGTCGGCGCCACGATCGCCCGACGGCCCCGACCCTATGTTATTGCTCTCCCTTCCTGAGCATAGCCATGTTAGTACAGTGTACTGTAAAAAACCCACTACTCCCAGGTTCATCCCGATGCCCGGGGATCGGGTGCCTTACGGTCAAGCAGGGTGTAAGTTTAAGTGCATCAAAGATCAAAGCCACCGGCTCAGACAACGGCGCAGAGAGGGAAGGAAAGGCGGCGGGGGTGGGGGGGGGGGGGGTATTTCGCGCACGCACACAGGCACAGCCACGCGGCCGGCTCAGCCAGCTAAAACACAGCCTTCGAGATTTGCTTCAACCCAATCAGAGCCACCTCTGGAGCGTGGATTAGGGCGCCACTTATAGCCCAAACACAGCCAAGTCGCAGATTTTCAGTAGCGCAAATATAGCCACATAGCCAACTCGTCCAAGTCGACACCAAAAAAATTTTTCCCGTAGCCCAATTTGGCTATATATAGCCAAACCTGACAACACTGGATTGGGATCGGCCGACATTTTAGAGCGCCACTCTTAGACGCCCGTTCCTGCGTTGAGCGTCGGCGTGCCTTGGCTGCGTAAGTCAGCGAACGAGCATAGTGAAGGATGAAAGAGCGAACGCGGAGCGCAGCGGCGGATAGGAAAGACGGTGATAGCGAACAAAGCGCGATGAAGCCACCTTGAAGCACCACCAGATGGCGCTCACGTCCGCGCTTCGGCGGCGGCTCCGGCCAAGCGGGGGCAATAAAAAAAAAAGAACCACAAAGCTCGCCTTCTCGCATAGCGTTTGCCGCAATCGTTTCCCGGTAAAACTTACGGTTGCATAACTTGCGCTTGCCGGGGAGCGGCATCTGTGTGACCGGTCTATATATAGTATAGCGCCGCGCGTCGCGGCTCTGTCAGTCGATGCGGTGATCAATGCGATCCCTCAATATATCTTAAAATAAAAACGCGTATAGAACTACGCTCAAATTTTACATTAGGGAGTATCGTAATCGTCGGTGAATTTTTTTCATCTGACGGATACCTACAAATTTGTGAGGTCCGCCTATAATGCTATCGCATGCATTAAGACTCGGAGCAAGCATGACGTCGGGCAGCCATCCCCGTCAAGCCAACCTCCTCTTATACAAGGAGGTTTAAAGAAAACTGGAGTGGCGATGACGTCTCAAATGTGAAGCCGGACCGCCGGCATCTTACCATAGGCTAAAAAAAAAAACGTTAGCGAATTGCGGGGATTATACGAAGCGCTTTCTTCTTACTCCATGCTATTTGGGATGGTTAATATTTCCTTACAGATATTGTTCGATGTCCTTCTTTCTGTTACTGGTTTGAGAAAGAAGCCAAAGTTAACATTTTATTCAGAAACCACGAGCTTTTATTTTCCAGCTAGGCTATAACATTTGCAATAACTGAGCGAAATGAAATGAGCTGTGAGCGGATTTCAGCTGTCGCGGCCCTATTTCAAGATAGTATAGGTAAACTCTGCCTTCGCCTGTGCTGGTAAGAAAGTGCGCGGGGGCTGCCCCTCCACCAATTTTTGTTAAAAACCTCCTTGTTCTGACAGCGCCCTTCTTATATTTGGAGACCTATGTGCGCGTTGCCTCATGGGTAATAGGCCTTTCATGGTTGGCGGACTTTCCAAGTAATTTTTTGGTTCGTGGTAGCTTTCGGGATGGGCCCTAGTAGCGATCGGCCCTCGACCAGCGCTCAGATATTACAGCTTGCTTATCACGTAGTAAGGGCATGTTTGCCACGAGCTATTTTTTATGTCACGTGACGCACCCTGCGAGTCTATACTGCCTCCATGTAGAAACAGCGTTTGGAGTAGAGCTTGTTGCTACAGGTTGAATGAATAAAAAGAAAGGATCGATCAACCATGCTTCGACGCAAAAGAAGACAAGGTTGACGTCTATAGTGGTTCAAATAATTCGATGATTACATGTTGATTATATCTCGATTCTCTCTCATGTTCATTATTCACTAATTTCACACCTGAATCGTACCGCATTTCACACGTAATTACGTCGACCTTGTCTTAATTAGCATCGATACTTTGTGGACCCTATCTCTTTTTGCCCGAGATGCCAGATAGGCTGATTCTGGAGATAGTGCAATCTATGGTGCAATGTCGTTCATTTTCGCCTTTATTGGCTGTAACTGCGCCCGTACCGTTAATTTTACCTACTCTGCAACTAATTCTAGTTTCTTTTGGGAACCGCCAAAGCCGCCTTCCAGACACCATTGCCTAGCGCGAGCCCTGTCTTGTCCAAGCGAACTCGTTACATTTTCCAAAAGTGTGCCGTACAGTGGCTTTGCCTCAACATATCTATATCGACTACGGTGCACCCTTTACACGGGTATGTTGCAATGTTTTTAATTTTCGAATATATTGACCCTAATTACGGCCGTACCATTATTTTACCTACATTGAGTCGAATTATCGATTTTTGTTAATAACCGTCAATAACCAAAATGCTATCCGTTGCTGTGGTGCAGCCAAAAGGACAGATGGATAACAATGTTTGTCGGCGCCATAAAGCTTCATGTTCACTATGTCCCATGTACATGTTCAGTTTATGTGCTCATTGCTGCCCCTTTCCTAGTTTTTGTGCGATTGGGTGCATGTGCGTTTATTGCTTTTTTTTTGGGGGGGGGGGGAGGGGGGGTTCTCTCGTCTATTGACCCCTGGTTATACGGGCAACATGAAAAACTCCCGATACAGCTTTCTGTTGCTCAATACGAGTTTCTTTCAGACCGTCAAAGAAGCCCGCGAATGAACTCGGGGTTGCCGCGCGACTGGCCGCTCGAGGCACTTTGCGTCTATTGGCGGGCTTCTTTCACGCTCAGAAGAACTTTTATGTAGCACGTATTGAGCAACAGAAAGCTGTATCGGGAGTTTAGGATGTTGTTCTACAATTTTTCTCACTGACACTTCGATAATTAGGACAGTACTTCGAGAGTTAGAATAACTACAATTACCTAATTAAATCTCAGTAACGAAAAAATAACTAGCGGCTACTCCACTGTACTGGAAACAGTATGCACTAGGTTTTCTTCGAATACCGCAATTGCGCTTTTTTAAATCTTCGTGTATGATAGTTTGGACACGCTGTGTATTAAACCTGCAGTAGCATGCCAAACCTTTTGTTTGGCTACCCGGAATTATTCAGGGAGGCGCACATTACTTGCACGAGAAAGGGAAACATATATTCGACTAATTTAAAAAGAAGCAATTGGCTTCTTAGTTATCTTACGGCACATATTGAGATTGAGGAATTGTAGCTGGTGAGCTTGCAAGGCGTGTTCACTTGGAATTACTTTACAGAATGACACCAGTTTGGAGATCACCAGCCTATCTTTGTCTGTCTTCATGTTTTATTTGTCCACTGCAGGACGAAGGCCTCTCCCAGCGATCTCAAATTGTCCCTGTCTTGCGCTAGCTGACTCGAACTTGCACCTGAAAATTTCCTAATTTCATCACCCCACCCAATTTTCTGCCGTTTGAAGATGTGCCAACTTGCCATAAAAATGAAGTGTTGTTCCACTTACATTTTTAACACGTTCTTTTATCGTTCGGCATCACTTGCAAGCCTAAAGAAGTCAGTTTTACCATTGTTGCACCTGTAGTGTGTCACGTTGCATTGCCGTGCTACAGTACGACACCGTTGGAAAACGTTCCGCGAAGTTTTGCCTCAACTTCGTCAATAAAGCGCAGTAATACTCTGCATTAATCGCTGCACCCTGTTGGGAGTCCACCAGAAGGACTATTTCCTATTCCAAAGAACTGTGGCCGTTTGCTTCTGCACAGAGCTTTGCACACGGAACTTTTTTGGCCTGCATGGAGCCACCATGCCGTAGTTCCTTAGACTGGTCCTTTGTCTCCGGATCATAGCAGTAGATTCATGTCTCGTTACCACTTTGTCCGGGCATTCTGACTTATTTACCCGCCGGGGTGGCTCAGTCAGCTAAGGCGTTGCGCTGCTGAGCCCGAGGTCGCGGGATCGAATCCCGGCCCCGGCGGCCGCATTTCGATGGAGGCGAAATGCAAAAACGCCCGTGTGCTTGCGTTGTAGTGCACGTTAAAGAACCCCAGGTGGTCGAAATTATTCCGGAGCCCTCCACTACGGCGTGCCTCATAATCAGAACTGGTTTTGGCACGTAAAACCCCAGAAAGAAGATTCTGACTTATTTGTTGCATAATGTTCCAATATAGCCAACGATGTCTACCCAGGTTTCCCTTTTTTGTTCGGTTGTCAAAAGTTCCCAAATCCACTTTGCTGCCACCTTCATGTCCAAATCGTCGTGGATAATGGCACCAATTCTCTTACGGGATATTCTCACATATGTAGCATGTCATCGAGGCATTTCGCATTTGCAGGCATAGGCAGAAACAGGTCTTCCACTGGGTTTCTCACGTTCAATACCGAAATGGCTAGTCGTAAAATTGCCAGCCCAACGTGTAACGGTAGCATACTGACACATGTACTTGTTTATCTTTCACCAGTGACCGCTTCCACCGGCTAACAAATGTTAAACGTTGTCGCTCGACGCAGGATGCGCCTGCATGTATCGGAAGCTTCTCAAACGTTATCGATGCTTCTATCCGTTGTCTGTTGTCACCGACTCTAATGTAATCTGATTGTATGAGCGACGCGAATTGTCTAGTACCTTCTGGAAGACACGCGGGCACCAGGGATTATTATGGAACCTTCGATGACTCATGTATAAAAGCCGACGCGTTTCGCCGCTGATCAGATTTCGACGATTGCCGACTGTGTTCGCCGCTTTCGTTGTGCTTCGAGTGTACAGCTTGCTTTTGTGGGCACAGGTTCGCCCAATAAAGAATCAGTTTCGTCATATTCAGTTTTACGACTATTTTCTTCTGCGTCACTACTACGTGACAATACGAAGGACCAGTGTCGCACAGTTTGTGGCATTTATCATGGACCTGCTTGAAACCTTTGCCTTGAAGTAACAAGAGCTTTATTTTGGTCCTATATGCTGTTCCAAATTGAACTTTCTGGAAGTGCTGCCATGTTAACTAGGCACCAGAAAAAGAAAGATAAGCTGAAAAGTTGTCTTATTCTTGCACCATTGAGAACAAATTGGCTAATCTACCTGGCCGTTTACAGCTACCTAGCTCGACTTTTTTCAGCGCTCAATGCTTATCAGCTCCCTCTCGTGTATTGCTGTAATCACAGCACCCCTGTTGAGACTCCGTAGCAACCCCCACTATTCGTGATATCCTGACTGCATCTTCCTTGCAATGACGTGCCTTCAAGCGGCAGCTCTCGGCCATAGAGAAAAATTCAACAACAGGGGACACTCCCATAGAGCCCAGCGGCCGCATTGACAGCAGCGCCAAGTGGTCGGCATAGATCCCTTCCGGTTTCGGTTTTGGGCGCGCGCATTTTGAACGCTAGCTAGCACGCCGGCTGCGCTTTTTTTTTTCCCCGACCGCGCACGGTCTTCGTGCGGAATCGGTTCATTATTCCGTAAAAATGATTGCGAATGATCTCGTTGAGTCCCATCGAATCTGTGCCACGCGCAATTTCACAAAGTAGACGCAAGACCTTTTGCGAAATGTGGAAATATTTATTTTGCTCTATATAAAAGCTCGTTCCGCGCTCTGTGCGTTCATCCAACGTTGTGACCCCAGGTAAGCAGTGAATGGGCGCCATTACAAACAAAAGCCATTCGCTTTTACATGCATGGCGTAGAAAATACCCGACTCATCCCACACAATACCATAAAATATGAGAACATCGGATTTCCTAGCGTTCCCCCATTTCCGGACATTATTTCCTGCACTTTGGCAGCACAAATACACGGGCGACATCGCGTTTCCAAAACTTGGCCTCGGGCGACGCGACGGTACGCTACATACACACAGACGGACGCAACAGGCAATCAAGACAAATGCGTGGGTACAAAGCCTGTTTTCAGTCCCTTAGAAGACGGAATTTTCGAATTACAAGTTTCTGATACGTTCCTCGGCGTTATCTTCGCGCGTTTTGCCGGCGCCAGCAGCACACTCCCATGTTATCACTCTTGGTAATCGCCCATCGCGTTTTCAACAGGCGTGAGTACCGAAAGAAGGTATATGTTGTTGCGGGGCCACAAAACGTCACAAACTTGTCCCTCTCAGATTCATTACACGCCAAACTAACCCCCGTATTCACAGACGCACCTCGACTCGACCCTCCACTCGAAATGCTCCTTGAGGGCGGCTTTTCATTTCACAAATCGCCCTCCACTCGAAACGCGCCCTGAGTGAAGGAAAGTTCGAGCGTTTTACTCGAGAATCTCAAGGTAGCCCCGCAGCTACCTTGAATCGCTCCTTGAGTGAAGTTAGTGCGCAAACATGGCTGCGTTGCGATCTGTCGCTCGCCTCGTCGGCTTTTTCAGATGGACGCCAGTTGCCTCCGCAGCTTTTCTTTCGTTAACGATGCTGCGTATCTTCAAGGGCATCGTTTTACAGACCGGTGCAATCGTCAGGAGTGCTTCAGCAACGGAATAATTCTACTGTGGCACCGGGACAGACCAGCCGTCCTGTCAAGAAGACTCCCAGCTAGTGCAGTGACCTGTCGTCTTATTCCGTGCATGAGCCAGTTGATGACCTGCATACGTGTATTCTTCGTGCGAGTGCTCCGAAACTACTATCAGCACCAGTGCCGGGTTTCTCGCGGGTGATCACACAAAGCAGCATCATTTGAAACGCGGCATGATACATAACTGCGGCGGACTTCGAACTTATGAAAAGAAAACAACTGCGAAGATTCCTGCCGTTAGTGGATGTATTGCCTGTGTGCTCGATTGCTGGATGCGGGTCTGGCTGCGCAAGCGCCGGAATTCGCTCCGCCTGAGTGGTTTGTACTCGGGTGCATCACTTACTACGCTATTCCAAGGGCGGCGAAGCGCACCACAGCAAGGCGAGCTTCTCTAAAAGTGACCAGGTGCGTTCACTTTTCTGTTTCTCTATAATTTCATGCAGTTATAGTTGCTCTGGGTAAAACAAAACATGTACTGTAATTTTGCGTGGGACGTGTGGCAGTAGCTGCTATTTACAGTCGTTCGCAATAATTACGTGAGCCTTGCTTCAAAATATTCAGTTTAATTAGCTTATGCTTATGAACATCCAAGCACAACGAGGAAGTGAGCAACCATGAAATGGTTTGCCTAATTATACCTGCACGTATACTGAGGGAATGTAATGTTTTATTCCAATACAAAACATTGAATAACAATACATGAGAAGATATCTTTTTTACATCACATTATCTTTATTGTGATAAAAAAAGCTGTAGCAGTTGACCCAGCTCCTAATACAGAAAACGCTAGCAAGTGGTAGCAGATATATGTCATATTTATTTGTTGCTCACATTCCAGCTATTAGCGAGTGCATTATGTAAGTGTTACATTGCTGTATGTTGGTCTGGCTGTGCAAACGCCAGACCAGCTTAAAACTGTATCTTTGCAAATATGAATGACAACAGTCCGAGCTTATCAATGTAAAAAAAAATCGGCTTCCTGAACACAATGAAAATCTTAAACGAATGTATTTACTTCGAAAAGTAAGCTGACGAAAACGAATACTGTACCTAAGCTACTTTTTATATGCGTTAGCATCATTGTATGTTTATAACCAACCACTTCTCTTATGCAGGAACCAGGCTGCCAACCCAACCACGCAGAGCAACTGCCTTTTCAAGGGTGCTGCGCTTGCGTTGGTGTGCAAGCAGCGGAGAAGAGTGGAGCTCCAGTTAATGTGTCCTGCTGCATTGTAGTCGTTGTCGCACTATTTCGGCTAAAACCTCTATCTTCTTTCTGACATCGTAATGGCTCAAACATCACCACTAAAGGCATTTTGCATAAATCTGCCTTCATAGGCACCTTGCAGCTTAAGTCTGTATTTTTCATCCAGGTTTCTTTTCTTAAGCCACATTTAATAAAGCAGTCTGTATCACTGAATTATTTATTGTCAATCTAATTGTCAATCTCTGAAGCAATAAATTAAAATTATCCTCGTCTTTTTGTGTTCTGATAGGATTGCAAAAAGCGCGTGGACTCTGATCCTACAAACAAAAGCAGTAGTACTACTGACAAAGCTATTCTAGAATAAAACACCATCCGTGTTCTAGACAGTAGACTAGCAGTGTTCTAGACAGTAGCATACACCCGACGGTAAGCAGTGGTAAATCCTTACAGAATATACGCTGTTTCAGCTCCGTTTCTAACTTCAGCTGAAGATTAATTATGGAGGCCGGAACAATGAATTTGTTCCATTCGATGCGGATCACAGTTGGCTTCCACGGGGCTTGCAGAAGTTCAATAATTGACCGAGGAACAGAGCGTGTCTTGTGGGATCCCACAACAGGCCAAATGGTGAGGCAGACTGTCACAATGGCGTTGCTGAAAAATCCAGTATAGAGCGCATTACTACCATGAGTTCAGCAAAGCTGAGATCGACAATCAAAATATGGTATATTTCTTGATGTACGTACACTTGCTCATGCAAAAGTAGCTTCAACATTCCACTAAATACTAAAGTGCTGCATTACAAATTGTGGGCAGTAAAAAAAAGCTCACGTCTCAACCGTAACACGTTATGGGCAACTCATGAGTTCGCACATCATAATCATGACTATGCTCTTCAAAACAATAATATATGACTGTTGAAGAGGAACGAAATATGAGTTTGATTTCATTACCGTATAGCTGTTTCATGTTTGCGGTTTTAAATAACATGGCGTGCATTCCACCATTTTGTCAATGTGGCCAGACATAACATCAATATTATTAATGATAAGTATGAAAAATAAGCACAGGCTAACTACCGGGGTGATCAGTCAAGTACTTCCGCAGCACCCAAGTTCTTTCAGGGAAGCGAGATGGTGCATTTCCAACAGGCAGACACCGTATCTATCGATGCATTCACGTCAGTCACATGCCTTACCGTGCAACACAGATGTTGATTTTTTTCCACCAGCTGGTCTTTGCAAGGCCCACATCCTGCAGCAGAATGCCAAAAATGATATGTACATAGGGCGCTCGCACGCTAAGTTCAGTGCAGCTAAGCAACTGAAATGAAAAGACACAGCACAACTAAAAAAAATGTGGCTGTTGCGTGAACTTGAAAGCAGAGTTTATGGAACGTGCAGGAGAAGCTACGACATAGAACATTGAAAAAGGTGAGGCGAAAAAACACTAATGATGGTAATGAACTACTGACAATTAAGTGAATTTTCGGAAGAATAAAAGATTGCGTAGCGCATATGTGAAGTGAAGCAGCACTGGAAATGCAAGCACCAGTGCTGGTTCATTGACGATATGTGCTACAATTTGAACAAAGCGACTAACCACCATGGCTTCTAAAATAAAGTACAGGACTGAAAAACGATCGTTTCCTTAAAACTGCCGGAGCTACGCACTCAACCATATGCATTCTGCCACATGTATACAACTGCTTCTTCTCTACTGAAAGATTTCTTACGCGATAGTGGGATGATCATCGGACACAGTCGCGGAGCGGTGCCTTGTGCATTTATGTTTAAACTGAACCGATAATAGATTCTCGCGCCAAATCTCCCAGAAGCTCCAATGCAAAAAAAAGGAAAGAGGAACGTCTCGCGCAATCTTATGCTGCCTCGAATAGTATGCTACGGGTTCTAATGCCCGCAGCATGAGCAACTGAAGCCAGTCATGCTTGGATACATCGGACACGTTTTATTGATAGCGCGGGCGGCAACTTCACGAGAACCGCAACAGCGTAATGTGCTTTCATGCATAACCTGCTCACTCACCCTTATTTTTTGTCCTGTTGTTTTCAGAAAGCTTTCAGCAGCACATGGTCTTGAAGTTAAGCAAAGCTGCCCATCGGCCGTTCCATGCGTTGCCTCCTTCGACGTTAATCCGGCTCGATCACAGTACACACATGGACAATATCATCCATAATAACCACGATTAACAACAGCAACGTGAACCGCAAATTAAGCACAAGGAAACAATGATCAGCAGACAAATGCGGGCGCAAAATTTCTTATTTCCCAGCCATGCGCCATGCTCAACTGCTGGGGTGCGATCGTTGCCAGACCTTAAACACAGCTCCCGCTTGATCTATCAGTCGAATGCTAACAGTGGCAGCGCTGCCGAGTTAAATTTGTGCATTGCGCCGTGTTGTCATTTGATAACGAAGCCAAATTAACGGAAACATATATCTGTCCTAAATAATTGGGCTTTTGCAAAGCGCATTTAACAATAGCCTCGATATCAGACGCTTTTCTCGGTCGGTGCACTTCACTCGAGTCAAGGGCGCATTTTCAAGGCGTTCCTTGGCGGAAGAAAAGTGAAGTAGTGTTCATGAAACGCAACGGCGCCTTGAGTGAAGGAACGCTCGTCGCCTCGACTTGGCCGAGTCGAGGAGAAGCGTTGAGTGAAGGCGTGTTTAAGAATACGGGGGTAACTTTGCCACCACGACCGAGCTGCTTATGGCTAACTGCGTCACAGCGCGCTGTGCGGCTAGCGTGCCTCAAAAGTACCCCAGAAAGTAACAAAATTACTTTTCAGTAATGTCTGGCGTCAGAGAAAGCGGCACAAACTTCTCCTAGCAAGATGCACTAGACTACGCACCACGGCCGAGTTAGTTCTCGCTAACTGCGACATGGCGGCCAGTATGCCTCAAAAACCGAAATAAGTTGCAATAATCCCCTAGGAAGCGTCGGAAACATGTCCCAGCACGATTCATTAACTCAAATTAACTACGCCAGGATGGTCGAGCTGTTTTTCGCTAACTGCGTCTTAAGTCTCGGTCCCGTGCCGTATATATAAGCCTAACTGCGTCGTAGACTGTGAAACAAGATTTCTCAAATTGCCGTAGCCCAATAGTGCAGTGGTGTCTTGTCCCAGTGCAGAAGGAACACAAGAATACGCCGAGAGCCCAATAAACCAGGTCACATTTTAAAAAGAAAGAGAGAGAGAGAGAGAGAGAGAGAGAGACGGGTCGCCGCGCGCGAGCGCTCAAACGGCGCGCAGCCGTCCTCGCTGGCTTCGGGGGAGTGTCTGGCGGATGACGCATGCATCTGGCTCGTCATTGGCCTGTCGCTAGGTAAGGCAAGAAAAATGAGTCGCAATGTTTAAGTTCATTTATACTCAAAACGTTTTAGTTTTCGCGGCAAAGGGTTTAAAAGATAAATCAATGTCTGTTAACTTAATTTCACTTTCTTTTTTTGCTCGCGGCAGCTAACGTTCGGTGTTAAAAGTATAGCGTGACGTATGGTGACGTGTTTCCTGTTGCCAGTTTTTGCCGAGTGTGCCCTCTTGTTGAATTTCTTTCTCTATGGTTTGGTGGTGGAAGTTCTAGAACAAGGCGCCCCCATAACCTTCTGTGCCCTAGTGCGTGACGTCATCCGCGCGCGCGACCACCAATCAGATGCGTTGCTCTCTTCCGCAGCTGGGCTTTCTCTCTCCGCTAATTACTGTTCTTCTCGTTCGTGTTACCCTCTCCCGTTTTTATGCGGAATTCGCCGACGTCCATTCAGATTGGTCAAAGTAGCTAAAGAATGCTGTCGCTTTAATACTTCTTTGTGGGGTTAGCGCATCCAGAGCTAGTTTCACTTCGCTACCCATGGGAGACATTTACGGGCTCTAGTACGAAAAAGTGCCTTTGTGTCCGCGCATCTTCGCAATGTACGACCTCGGACTGGGCACGCGAACTGTCTCGCATTGTATGGCATGTCTGTAAGACACTATCGTGCACGTTTTGCCTGGAATCTGAAGAATTCGCGTGAAGAGTACAACATTGATTTTTTTTTTCAGAAATGGTGACATGCCAATATTTTTTTCAGATGAGTACACACTTGACGTCAAAACCAGTCTTTCTCTCGCTTAAGCATCCCGTTCGGATTAAGGATCTCGGATTCAGCATCTGCCAAAGTCGCGACCACTGGGTTAAGCGAAAAGTTAACTTTCTGTTTTTTGGCGTGTGTCTGTGGCTCGCAGTGACCTGTTTCGGCGAGCAGCCGCCGACTGAGCCTCCCAGCGCTGCTGCCAGCCCGGCGTCACGGAGTCATGACGAGAGCTCGGCCACTCGGAGGAGCGTCGACGCGGCGGAGTGGTGGGTCTGCCATAGAACAAAAACCCTCGGTAACTTACGTAAAAAATAGGGCCACTGGTTGGTGAAGCAGTCTTTAGGTAATAATAAAAAAATATCCTTTATGGTGTGCAAAACGTGGAAGGAAGAAGGCGACAGGACAGAGTGCACAATAACAGTTTATTGCTCAGATGACGGGGATATAAGTACAATCGGGGAGGAGATGGGAAGGGGGGAAAGAGGGGGTGAGATAACTGCGAAGGCACATGTGCTGATTCGTATTCTTGTACACATGCTTGCCCAGTTACTTTTCTTCCTATTTACCCCTTCTCCTCCCGCCTCCGAATGTACAGGGTCGTCCACTCTTAGTACGAACACGGCGCCGCGTGGCCGCGCTCCGCGGAGCGCCAGCGCACATGGCGCGGCCTGCGCATCGAAGCTAAGCGGCGCAAGCGCACAGGGGCTTGGAGGCGGGGCTTCGTGTCGTCTGCTAAAGCGCGCGAGCGAGCCGTGTTTCTGCCGCCTGTTGTCTGCTAAAGCAAAGCGCGCTCGCGCACTTTAGCAGACAACACAAGCACCGCCTCCAAGCCCCTGTGCGCCTGCGCCGCTTAGCTTCGATGCGCGGCCGTGCAATGTATGCTGGCACTCCGCGGAGCGCGGCTACGCGGCGCCGTGTTCGTACTAAGAGTGGACGACCCTGTACTTATATTCCTGTTATCTGAGCAATAAAATTGGCTTTTAGTGTGCGCTCTGTCCTGTCGGCTTCTTCCTTCCTTCCGCGTTTAATGCACTAAAAAGGATTTTCTTGTATAAGTGACCTTGAGATAAGGTTCCTCTGATAGAATAGATGCAAAAAAAGTCGCAGTTTCGTCCGAAAGGCTAAGCATCAATTGCGATAGCAAATTTATTGGTAGAGAGCTATACGGAGTAAGTATAGTATTTATCGGCTGTATAAACGTATGCACATTCGCTGACTAACTGAATTGACAAGCACTATAGTGTCAGCGCGCACAAGCAAACATGAATAGATCGCACTCGATGACCAAGCGCAATTACGAAATTCGCAACGGCCGTTTCACATGGTGTGATGTCAACAATGCGACTGATGCAACGCCCAGGGTTGCTTGCTGCCAGATTTTGTCGCACGTACACGCCGCATAAATTCTTTTAATGTAATGAAAAGGACATGCACGTTATAATATAATTGACCGCTCATTATTAGGACCTAGTAATACGTGCGTTTTGTAATTTAAAAACGCTTCAAAGTTTAATTTGTTTTGGAGTGCGCAATAGCGGTTTGTGAAGTTCAATACGAGGAGAAATGGCGGACGTAAACAGCTGTTCGCAGGTGGTCGTTCAGCGCTGTGTGCTGTCTCGTATGGGGTTTATGCCCGTGTCATTCTTCCTGCGGTACAACAAATTACAAGAGGACCTATCAACAAGCCCCCATAGCTGTTGTCATCGCATATGCAGTATTCGGAATTCGGCTGCAGCGAAGTCGTCGTGTCAACGCACAGACCCTTGCGCTACCCGTGCTTAACGTCGGCTTCTGAAAAACGGATGTGTGTCTATTGCTCGTGATTGCGCATAAGCGGTTCCTGCTCCCAGCAATATTCTTGCACCAAACTTAGCAGCGAGCACCAACCCAAAAGCTCGTCTGCTCCTGAAGGAAGCCGCAAATGATCTGTGTGTAATTACTGAATGTGCAATGGTATTTGTGTTGTGGACGTTTATCTTAGCGCCAGCCTTGTTGGTCCGTCTCGATGCGTGTGCTGTAATTATTCATACAAGTGCTCTCTGAATATTTCGAAAGGCCTAAAAGCCGACACCGCATTTTTTAGGAGCTGCAGTCACTTGTGTACATAGTATCGTATCATTCTGACAGACATGGGCGTCGTCTATTTTCTCGTCCTATTTCTTGCGCTGTTAGTGTGCTGTGAATCTGTATCAAAAGCTTAAGGTAATATGCTGCAGTACGTAGCGCAGCCGCGTAGCCCCACGGCTAACATTAAAATACCTTGTTAGGAGTACGTTTGGTTCTTTAATAACAAAATCGAACGCTAAAATTTTGTATTCATAGTGGCAAGTGTAAAGTAAGAAGCTATCGAAACTATCCGCTAATAGCATACATGTGCTTCTAGCTGCTTCAGCACGTTATCTTAAAAGAGGCTGAAAACCCCAGATAACCAAAACATACGCAACTGGAGCAGGCACTATGGTTCCTTTCCTGGAAATGAAAGCCAGCATCCCAGTTTAAGTTTGTCATGTACTTAGTGTATATTAGACCAATGTTAGAGCATGCTAACTGGAGCCATTTCAAGCTAGGTTATTTGACCAAAATAAGAAAGTGCAAGGAAAGTGTCAAGGTACAGTCTCATCTGGTATTCCCGAACCGCTTGTATTAGCAAAACTTTATGCCTCCCTGGATTGCCTGCATTAACCCAATGCTGAAAACAGGGGAAGCTGATTCCCTTTCTTGCTGTTGAAAAGCTGCTAGAATCTCAGTAACAGACTACTTATGTTCTGAGGGAAAGTGAGGGGCACTGACAATATCTCTAAGCTTTTGTATGAGCTTTCACGTTGAAAGAGAATGGAATAAAAATATTTACCTTTGCAAGCCTCAGAATCCAAACATTCTCAAAATTTTGAGGAGCCACATTAAATTTTTTAGGCACAAGTACACACTGAACACACTTGAGTGTTTGAGTGGCCAGCTGCGAATGCAAAAGCGTCCATAGCTGCTACCTCGAGGTAACTGCTAGGTTGCACGTGTGTTTCTCCTATAGCCCATGTACCTGGCAAGGGGAATGGTTATATGTAGTCCCATTGCAGCATTGGTCTGTGCTTTGTCTTTTTTTTTCAATAGGTGGTGGCTAGCTGATTCTGTCTGTTTATGTATTTATCATTTGTGTGCATCTTATGTGCATGTGTTTGTATCATGTTCTGATTGTTATACGTGCAGTGATGCAAGCATCTTTTTTTAAATATATTGCACTACAATGATTTATTCAACTTTGTGTTGAAATGTACAAAATGTGGCCACCCAGTAATGGCCAGGACCGCCAGCAGGATTGGCAAAAATATGATGCAGATCCAATGCACTTGCTTGAATCGACATGAGGCGAAGCTTTCACGCAACGGTCAGTTAAACTCTAGAAAACTAACTGCAGTGTTTACAGTTGTCCTTATTTCACCGTATGCAACACGTACTCATAGGCAATGTTTGCTTATTCACCGCACAGGTCACATAATGTAATGTATACATAGCACGTTGAGCTCACTCAAACGTCAGCTCACTAAGACTTCGAACTAACCATGAGTTCCTTTGAGCCTGACTGAGTAGAATTTTGGTGAATACTAGTAAGAGCAAGCTCAGTTGAGTAAACCTTGAGTGAATATTGTGATGTGGTAGTCAGGGAAAGCTCATCCGAGTATAATTTTAGTGAATATGAGTCAATGCAAGCTTGGCAAGTAGATTTTTGGTGAATATGACTCCGTGCAAGCTCACCTGAGTAGAACTTTTATGAATATAAGTCAGAGCAAGCTTAGCTAAATAGATATTTGGTGAATATGACTCGGTGAAGGCTTGCCTGAGTAGAATCTTTGAGAATATTAGTGAGTATAATTTCGGTGAATATGAGTCGGAGCTAGCTCGGATAAGTAGAATTTTGGTGAATATGACTCTGGGCAAGCTCGACTGAGTAATGATGGGATATGGTTATACGAGTTTATGCAGTAATACATGTAAGTGCAGACTCATTAGCAACATTGCCTCCATCTTGATGGGCAATACCTACGCCTCGTGATGAGTCTGCACACTTTATGAGCTGTGGACATACTATCATTCACAAGAAGGAATGCAACCGGCTGACTTCACTGCACAATTTTGATCTGCTTTTGTTTAATGTGTTATCTACGACTTATAAAAACCAGATGTCTGCCTGCTTTTCGCGTTATTGCATGTGTTTTACAGGAAGTAGAGACAGAGAAGCAAGAAAAGGCAAGGATGTTTATGGCTAAGTAGTTTCTCAGAGTACTGCGATATGTTACAACCAGCATAAACAAAAGTAATTCGATGCACTGAAGCAAGCGAAATGTGCAATTACCTTTTAATGTGAGGGTTAATACAGATGCAGTACGGATACAAAGTCTGCAACACACTGAAGGTTTATTGGTTTTTTTTTGATTCAGGAGAAAAATGATGCATGAGAAAAATGAGAAAAAAAACTGTTTAAATATTGCTTCGAAAACAAATTGTTTATTCCCAGTCAAAGCGTTAAATATGCTATTGTAGAACATTCATTACGATATCCAGTTTGCACGTTCGCTTTGCGTCTCGCAGCGGAAGTAACAGAACCTTGAAATGAGATAATTCATTGGTGAAAATGCGCATGAAAGCCCTAACCAACCGACCGCAACTAAATGGTCGCGCGTATAGTCTGACCTATTGACCATAGCATTTGTCCGTAGTTGCATATTCTTTAAATTGTTCCGTCCGTAAAAGCATACCGCGATAAAACTGTGGCGTTTTCGTATATCGTGAGTTGTCTCCAGAACCAGTAAATTGGGACGACATCCGAAGGCCATGCCTTCCCGTGAGGGACACCTGTAGTATTTACCAACTCGCAGCGCGTGTGAATAACGGAAAATCTCGCAAAAGTACGTACTATCAGCACCCGAAGCCAACCTAAAAAAAAGCGTAGCGTGATTAACAGCGTAGCGTGTCAACAAACACATATAAATCACACAACCGAATCTGACCTACGAGTTTTTATCTGCACTGTTCGCGTGTCGGTGCTGATGTTACGTACCGATTGCGCAATCCAAGGGTCCTCTCATTTAGTTGCACTGTTCGAGGCTTGTTGAGCCAATATTTATAGACAAAAAAAGTATCGATAAACGTTGCGTTCAGCGACCGCCGCCATTTTCCAAAACAGACCGCGAAATACCTCTCGGCGCAATTTCGACGGAAAATCGCAGCGATTGCTGCGACGTTGCGACGCTGCAACCAACTGGTTGGTCGCAGCCGAAAATCGCAGAATCGGCCCTGCGACTACAATTTTCGTCGCATGCGACGGAAATCGCACTTCCGGTGCGAAAATCGCGCTGCAAAATCGCACCGTGTGAAATGGCCTTCTCTCGTGGGAGATTGAGTCGCTAGTTCCCCTCGCACCCGGTCGCAAGACACGCATTTGGTGCCGCAGCTAAACGTCACCTCCCCTCCCATCCCCCCCCCAGCCTTTTGCACGAAGGAACACGTCACCTCACCTCCCTTCCTCCCATCCCCCCCCACGGCCTTTTGCACGAAGGAACACGTCGCGTTTGCTCTCCGCCGTGCGTTCGCTCTGCGTGAAAGCGCGCGAGAGACTCGCGCACATACAGCATACGGCGCGCGGCGACAATTTTATCGCCATTGGACTTTATACGGAATCTCATAGCGACGACGATGGTGACGGCATAAATGCGCTTGGAGTGTCCATATAATTGCTCTTGCAATAAAACGGAAGAATGGTGGCTGTGACTGTGTGGGGTTCAAGCACTATAGTTTGCGGTGACGGCCATATACCCGGCCGCTTGATGGGAAGGCATGTGCCATGGATTTTCACAGCGTTCACTCAGCTCTGATGAATTGTTTATTGGAAAAAAGGGCTACAAATATTCTATGTAAGCCAAGAACTCAGCTTAATTACCAAACGTTTTTTTTCTCAAGTCTCGTGACGTGACACTACCGTGTATAGGCGCTCGAATTTTGGTGCGCAATTTTTTTGTAAGTTTGCTTTGAATATTTTCACTAGGAATCAGTGTTTTCTTGCTAAGTGAATGAAGATCTAGTGACTACGTGCATGAAAACAACTGTTGTACCAGTAAAATAAATTATTCATTATCACTATGATGTCACTAGTGACATCATAGTGACTAGTATGATGATGTCACTAGTGACATAATCATACCAGTTCCCAGCAGGCATTAATGTTGAGTTATTCGTTTTATATTTCATTCGATATCCCTGACATTACTGGTGTGCAAAACTGAAAAAAACTAAGCATAGTATGTTTGTAACTAGCTATTACAAGTTACTATATTCCTATTAGTTAGCTGTATTGTATAAATAATTCATTAATTCAGCGTAATTAGTGATTGGTTTTCATAAGTTAAGCTAGAACGTAATGTTATATTCTAAACACCAAATAAAACATTTTACCATGCGCCGAAATTTTAGAAAGAAATAGCACGCGTAGCTGGGCTTAATGCTTGGATACCATTTCATAAAGCCATTTGGTCCGCTGCTTGTTGCAGAATCTGGCGTTGTAATCTTTCCTTGCACATCTGGGCACGAATTTCCATGATAGCCGCACATTTGAGTAAGTTTTTATTTTATTTAAAATGCTATCAGGGCCATATGACATTAAAGAGGGGAGTGGTTACTGAGTAGTAGAGCAAAGTAAATCAAACGAACAATTGCAGTCAGTTCTGGTAATACAGTGAGTCTCCTGATTACACAATGTTAGCTAATGTTTCGCGAAAAAGTTTGTTATCGGTGATGGCTACGATACTTGAGGTCAGGTGGTTCCATTCGCGAGATGTACGTACGTGGGATTAAAGAGTGAAAGAAAGACATCGTGTGAGATGAACCAATTGCTACCTTATTGCCATGATCGAGGCGGTTTGAAATGTACCGAGGCCACATTACGAAATTGTCGTGAAGTGTGATGTGATGGAAAATTTTATGAAATAGCGAAAGACCTTGCGGCGGTTAGCTAGTGGAATAAGTGCTAGGTTAGTTTTCACAGAGGTTATATTCGCGGTACGGTTATAATTAGAAATATTGAAACGGGTAGTTTTTTGTACTAGTTCAAGTGAAGTAATGAGATTAACGTGGCTGGGAGCCCATATTGCAGTTGCATATTTAAGTTTCGAGCGTATTAGTCTTGTAAAGCTGTAGTTTAAAGTAGGCGGTGCTTTGGAAAAGTTGCGCAGTTGCGAAAAGTTGCGAGAAATACGGGTGCTGGGGGAGGCGTCCTCGCTCACTGAAATGTTCTGTTGCTTCTACTGGTTGCGAAGTGAAATAATTTTTTCTTTGGCCTTAAAGCTCGCAAATTTGGCTATAATGGGACGGCATTTGTTCGGTGAAAACGAACCAAGACGGTGCGCACGATCAATCGAGTCGATTTTATCTTGTTTCGCTCCCGGTTTCTTTAGCGTCAGTAAGACTATGAAAGTTTTAGTTGTCGTGCCTCGATTTATCTTGAGATTCATCAAGGCGTGTTTGGAAGGAGTTACTGCGGTATGATAAAGGGCCGAATACGTTTTAACATGATCGACGAACCCTTTCCCTTCAATACAACGACGGATGAATCTATTGCCCCTGTAGTGCTGCTTCGCCGCACATTAGCTGAACAAAAGCGCCCCAGGCAAAATTTTCAGCCAGCGAAATAAACCCGAACTGGACCTACATATACAGTGATACCTAGAGTATATACCACGAGTACAATTAGCGGATGAGTTTTCGCTGCGCTGCAATCGGCATTTAAAAAATAACCACATGTATTTTAAACGGCTCTACAAAAGTGTCCTAGGAAATAATGAGCCAGTGAAATTAAACTAGACGCCATATATAGCGTGAGATTGTTTTCGGGATGAAGTGCCTAAAGTGCAACTTGCGAGAAATTATGCATTGCCTAGCAATCGACTGCTTTCCATTGACTTACACCAACCGCATCACCCCAGGGTCGGCTTCGACGCAGTAGTCGATGTCCCGAATTCCTGGACTTACTATTTGTTGTTGTCGTTGTTGTTAATTTCCTTTCGTGTCCATCAATTTGTCACTCCAGTAACGTCTCGTCATTCCACTGTTCTTCTGCGGTACTTGCATGGATACCTCAATGAAACCCCGACCTCGGGATTTTGGGGCAGGAAATCTGGCAGAAAAAAAAATATATATCCAAAATAAAACGACGAACTTACACCTCAGCCGTTAATACCGAAGTTTAAACAAAAGGTGCATTGGCCTACGTTCCCCTTATGATTAGCAGATCGCTCGCCTATTATAAATTGCAGGGTGAGAACCGAAATCACGCGAAAAATTTTATCGCAAATTCCGAGTTCTGAAAATGTTTATGGTCGGCTGTACCTGTACTCTAATATACGTCGTACAAAACTGCGCTAGCAGCGAGTCCATGAGCGCAGAGTTCTCATCGAAAGAAGCGACATCGAGCGCTCGCTTGTGTTAAACCTAATATGCGCAGGAGCACCGTGATGCGCTTTGGTGTCGGCGGCAACCGCGAGCGAGTCCTGCTGTCCGACGCGCCGTCTCCACTGTCGGCCATCGCCAGCTTCGGCACGCAGAGTCGCACTTCCCAAGCTCCGCAAGACCCGCGGCACGAACAGGTATACGTCGCTGTGTGTTGTGTACCTGTACGCACTCGGGGCTGTGTACGTTGCACGACCGCCTAATAGGCAGAACTTCCCATTCCACGTGCTTAGAGTGCAACCTTCTCGCGCCAGTGAACGCGCATGCAGTGTCTTGTTGTAGTAGCAATTGGTTGGTTATTTTTAAACAATACGGGGAAAGTGAGAAAAAACTACTTCTGACTGTGGCTTAACGTCTAGCTTTATCTGCTTGACACCAGAACGGCGGCCAGCAGCGGCGATTGTGGGAATGCAGGCGCTATCGCGAACGCCGTCACAGCAGTGGGCCTGGACCCCAGGTCTCGGGTTCTATCAGTCTACAATGCTAGTAAAGCGAGTTTCGAAGTTTGATCAACGTACGGGAAATTATTACGTCGTGAGATAGAAGGAATGTGCCACGCAAGCCTCGAGTGCAAATACGTAAATTTTTCGTGTAACTTGTAAAGAAATTGATTTATAACATTGCAATTATAGATGCAGAGGAAAAGTGTCGAAAATGCCTTGGCCTGCGTTCTGGTGCACTGTAGCGAGGCAGCGACTCGCCGTTGGCTTGCTCGCCAACTGGCGATTTCTGTGGGCAAAGCCGGAACCTTTCAGGGCTCTCTTCAGAAACAGCAAAATCATCTATGGGTGAGAGACGCGATGGTTGCGGACCAAGTCAGACACATACCACGCGTCCCAGCTAATACGGATCATTTTGAAAAGAAAAAAAATGATAATTTTTATTTTAGGCGAAGCCTTACGTGCTGATGAAATCAACTCTATAGTCGTTAGCAACCTCCCAGAAGAGCTTCCAGTATATTTCGCGTTCCCGTTAATAGAATAATCATAAGTGATTAATAGCGAAGTTTTTCATTAACTTTCTGTCAACACATGGTTCGTACAGCGCTTTTCAAGCAAAGGTTTCTTTGTATTCGTGCTTAAAGAGAATTTTGGTCATTTCTGGCCGTAAAGCTTTTGCATAGCTGATACGACCCTTAATGTTCGATACTTTTTTTTGTTTATCGTGAAACGCAGCCTGAACCAGCGCCCGCCGCACGCTACGACTCGTCGCCCGGCACTCTGCTCGAGCAGCTGCTCAAGCACTGCCAACAGGAGGCTCCGGTGACCTTCGAACAGGCACTGCGGCTCACGTGAGTTGTCCACGCGTAGGGTATACATACTTGCTCAGTTCCCCCAACACCACCTAGATAGCGCAAGGCCTGTTCACTCCGATCCATGACGTCATGCAGCCTGGCCCGAAATTTTCATTGTAAAGCCTGGCGTGACGAAAGCGGTGACGTCGAAATCACCGCTGCTTACTCGGGAGCATCCCCATTATATTTCATGGCAGACGGGCCAGGTAGCATGACGTCATGGATCGGAGTGAAGAGGCCTTGTGCTATCTGGGTGGTGTTGGTTACCCTCCCTGCGGTCTCAGTGTGACCCTTTCCACGCCTGCATGTGCACACGTGCCTGAGGGGAAGGGAACAGTCTAGAGAAGCGCCATATAGGCTAGTTTAGGCTGGTGAACACCGGCAGAAATTGGAATAACGACTCGCAATAATACGATATATTTCTTCAAGCAGCAAACAGTTGCATTTCTGGAATAAGTATCCCTCGTGTTTTCGGGACATTTTTTTTACAAGTCGCGCCTCTTGTATGGGCGTATTTCTACGGGACCGTCCGCTGGTTCGCCCGAGATGATCTGTTTGTACCGTGCGCAACTCTCTACTCAATTAACAAACGTTTCCGTGATCCGTATAACGCATGTTCTTATCCCATAGGGCCAAGGAGGCTCCTTTCAAAATTCGGCTGTGTCTGCAGCCGCAGCATCTCGCCAGCAAAAGTGAAGCCAGCGCTTGCCCCGACTTGAGCTCCGAAAGAGAGCCGAGCCATGCTGGAGTCCGCTGCCCAGCTTTAAGCGCTATTGGCCCGCTATAATGTAAACGCTAGGCTACTTGTAAAAATAAAAGCTCGTTGTGCTCTAGCTAGAGTATCGACCTCGTCTGAGTATACTTACGTTATGATCTCCCGTAAAATGTGCCAGGACGTTCGCGTTTCTTCCTAACACCAGTGGCGCAATGTGCGGGTTTCGATCATCCATATATGTACGGCGCCGGAAGGGAGAAGCCTTTTCGTCCCTCAGTATTGACCCTTTTCGCGGCGATCCCGTGGGCGCTGCCATGTTTGATCACGTGGTGACGCGTCCATTGCTTGCCTCAACTGCATCCGTTGCCTCCTTGTTTACAATGGAAGTGTATGACGCCGGCGCGGCCTAGAAAACCTCTGTTTTCGGAGATATCGTAGACGGTGACTAGGTGGACGACACGAAGCTTTGATCACAGCTTCAGAGAACATGCAAAAGCGCTTTCGGAGCTGATTAAGCTATGTCCAAACGGCGCAAGCAGCGTATATGGTGCTTGTTCTAAAAGCAGGGCTAAATATGTATTCCAAGCTATCCAAGCTTTCCGCTCATGAATTGAATCAGGATTATTGTGTTTTTCTCTTCGTTCTTTATTTGGCAAACAGTTTGAAACAGCGGCTTGTCATGTATCTGACTCAGTACCTCGGTGCGGTCACTCGCTGATTATTTCCTGCTTAATCGCTCGTGAGTGTGCTCAGTTCCGATAGGCATGTTCTTGCAGCGCACAAGGCATGAAACGTAGCTGTTTTGTACATTGTGTACCTTGTAGAAAATATATATTACAGCTAGTAACTCGCTTACTCTTGTGGACCGTCACGACACATTCAGCTTTGACCATTCGTGCGCCATATAGGTGTAGTCCGTCATTTATTGTGCGTATGCAGTGTGCATATATTCAAGTGTGCGCCCATTCACCTATTCTTGATACGTTGGCCATAGAGTGGGCGTAAGTTTTCCTTCCATTTGGGACAGATGTGTATAGATAACGTGCGCGAAACTTACTATGACAGGAAGCAGCGCTACTCCCTTTGTCGTTATTTAACGAGTGGTACTCACTCTTGCCGACGTTCAGGGGACGAAGCCCTTTCTTTGAAGGTTAGCGACGCAAGGCTGGCGGATGAGCAAATTTCTGTATCCTCGAGGAAAGCTGTACATCACGAAGTGCCGGTAACACGTTCGGACAGTTGCAGCAGCGGTCCGCGAACTTGGCCACACATTCATTCTGTTCCTTAACATGCCCGTCACTGTTTTTGCAGCCAACTACTGCACACGTCTTCAATCCACATGATTCAATCTAGCATGACTGGAGCAGAGTGTGTTAGCGAAAACTCAGTTGCATTTCCGACAGCTGATAGCACAGAAGCAAGGTAGAAGCGGTAATGGTTTCGTATTTGTGCGCGGTCGCTGAGGAGAGGTATGGCGCGCCGTCGTGAGCGCCATCTCGTTTCTCTAAAACAAACTGCTCCGAGAAAAGGGTCAATAAGGGCCCGCACAGACAACCCTCCCTATGTTTGCGCCATGCAGCGACGACTGCCGAAGGTGCGTGAAGCTGGGCGAAGGCTGCACGGCCGACGTCTACCGCGTCCGGAGGCCCAGCGGCGACGAGACCGCCGTCAAGGTGATGCCCGTAGGCGGCGGCCCGAACGAGGACGGCGAGCTTCAAATGTCGTTGAGCAGCGTCATCCTCGAATGCGTCATGACCAGGTCGGCGGCAACCGCTCGTATACGGGCGCCGTGTCTTCTTTTGTGTTCTAACACCGGACAAAGTTTTTTTTAGAAATTGCCTCCGGAAGATAGCGCGATTCTCACCCTTGAACTGGAATACTCGAGAAGCGGACATTATACTTGAGCGAGAAATCGAAAACCGTAATCCAATTATCAAAAAAGAATTACCTTTTTAAATTAATTACTTTAGGGCGCATATTGCAATTTACGAATTGTAGCTGCGATTAGTTCGTGAGGCGTATTCATTGGGGACGACTTCACCGGATGAGACCAGTTTCGAGATAATCGTTCCCCAATTACTTTCGCCAGTTACTTTTTGCGCTTCGATGCATAAAACAAGGTTTTGTTTAAAGAATAAGTGAGTGGAACAACGTGGCACCTTTACAGCGAGCTTGTCAGCGCACATATCGTAACCGGTGCCATCCGGAGAAATCTGCGCAGGACTCACCGACACCTACACGAGATATAAAATTAGGAACGCGTATTAATTGGTGGCTCAATGGCTGAAATATCTGAAAGCGTAAACCGCGTGGTCAGCAAAACGTAGGCCGCGTATTGCCAGATGCCTTTTTTGTTTAATTTTGTTTCGTAAGAATATTTTCTTTTCAATGCTAGCGTTGGCCTTCGTTAATATTTCTCCATCACGATTGGCTAGATCGAGCGTGCTCTAACCAATCGTTTTAGCGTACAAAGTACCTTGTGAATATGCGCCCAGGTTGGGCAGTGCGTCGGAGCAGTTTGAAGGCACAGGGGAACCCTCGTATTTGGTTGTCTACTCCTTCACTGTGCCCGCTTGGTCATTTAATAATTAAAATGTAAGGCTGCCACCGGGAGTGCTCACTGGTTTTTCTTTTTTTTAACTGTATGCAAGGAGATGTTAGTGCCTGTTAGATGGCTCCGGCTACTCCTCTAATAATGACAGAATAAGATTATAGTCTTCACTAAGAATAGAGAAGACTATAGTGACAGCAGTTGTAAATTCTACGCATCAACCCAATTCTCTGCGCAGTTCACAAGCGTTCTATATGTTCATTTTGACGTACACACGGCGGACCTCATTGGTGGGAAACGCAGCGCAACCACGCACGGAATCACCACATTAATACGATTATATTGTTGCACAAAAAGCACATATTTACAAATATTTACAAGTAAGGCGAGTAGCACAGGCGTCACAACAGCCAGCCAAGATGGCGAGAATCAACCTCGACCTCTTCTTCATCGGTGCCAGCCTAATGCTGTAGTCTTCTTCTTCTGTCTCGCAGCAATATGAGTGAATACGGCGTCGTAATCAAAGTTAGAATAATAAAATTGAGAAACTTTTAGGTAATCTCGATTCTTCAAGAAACTGTGCTAATGCGAGTTGCAAGTGGTCTGATGGTCATACACATTGCTTGCTTTTACGGTATCGCTGGCTGTTTCAACCTGCAAGCAAGCAACGTGAAGCGCTGACATTAGGGCCAGTTACAAAAAAAAGTTTATTATGGTAGAACAATTCGTAGAGGAAAAGTGAGCCAATCGTGATGTTGGAAGTAAAATTTTAGCGGAGGAGACCGGCCAATGCCCAAGAGCACCTACGTATGAAGAGCCTTGTGAATTGGTGCCATCCGAGATTATTTGGCTTGTGGCTATAAGGTATGATCGCGCACGAGTGGGAGTATTACCTTTAATTAGCAAAAATAAAAATAGTAGTTTCGCCCGAAAGGCGAAGCATTGATTGCGATAGCAAATTATCAGAGAGCCATACGAAGTAAGGATAGTACCTGTCACACACCCCGTGAACGAGTGCGACAGAGAGAGAGCGCCCTCTCTCTCTGTCGAAGCTGCCGCGGGGCCGGCTTGCCTCTGCTGTTTTGCGTGATGCGCGGCGCGCTTTTGTGATAGTGCCTTTATTGGCCGATTCAACTTGCAAGCATTCGCTTGCGAACTAAATTAACAAGCATGGTGTCAGCGCGCACAGCAAACATGAACACAACACACTCGATGACCGCGGACACTCGCTGTCAAAACGCTGGCGTGAGGAAACGCGGCTGCAGCAGCGAGCGAAGTGACCTTCGTGCTGTAGTTTATCGCTTAAACCCGAACTGAGCGTCGAGAACACACAGCAGGCTCAAAGCTACGAGCCGCCGACACACCTAGACTGTGCCCCTAACGCGGATCGCTCTCAAGATACGGCTGCGCGACTGCGCGAAGCCGCCACATATGTAGTTGCAGCCGGAGTAAAATGCCACCTCCCTGCCTCCCCTCCCCCCGATGCCTCGCAACGTTGGGTGCCTCGCGCGCGTCGAAAGACAGCACACTTCCTGCCCGCATTGCTCCCTTTCGCGGCTTCGCATCGGCTGCAACTGGACGGCAGCACGCAGCCACCGACTTGGACGAGCGACGTCCCCGGCCTGCACGTCCTGCGGGGAGCCGGAGACCATCGAACATCTCCTGCTGGCCTGCCCGGCGTACCTCGAGCAGCAGGGCCCACTCCTGCAGGAGTTCCGCCGCCTGGGCCTCCCCTCTGGCAAGGAGGAAGATCTTCTCTTCCCCGGCCGACACCACCTTTCTGCACTTCGAGGCGTCGTGGAGTACCTTGACTCGTCAGGGCTCTCCGCACGCCTCTAAGACATTTCTGCAAGCGGGAAGGCCTCGCGGCCTCCCAACCCATCCCGGGCCTGACAGGCTCGGAACAACACCCCTGCAGACTCTGCAGCACTCTACGGCCTACCACCTCGGCCGATACGTGCCGCCTCAGCCTGCCGGTTTGCCCCGTCCAGCCATGGTGACGACTCCACACTACCCCTCTTTCTCTCCCACTTACCCCTCCCTGTTGGCGCTGAGCCGTGCTCCCTCAAGGGCTGCAGAAGATAGCGTCAACCTTTCCCTTTCCTCACGAACCACTTACTCCCTTTCGCGCGGGCGAGATTCAGTCGCATCGTCGGCTCCCCTCGCACGCTTTCACTCGCACAAACAGCGTAGGTCGCGCGGCGACGGTGTTATCGTCCTTGGACTTTCTGCGGAACTTCACGGCGATGGCAGAAATTCGCCTAGAGTGTCCATATAATTGCTATCGCAATAAAAGAGAAGTTGCAGTTGACGAGTTTTGCAGGGGCCGTTGAAAGTAATGCGCGCATTTTAGACGCTAATGTTGAAAGTCCCTCAAATAATTGCCGCATAAAGTCTGTTCTGAAACTTCCTTCTCCATACGACGCCACTCCGATTTCTCAGCGTACCTATCGCGATGGGCCGCCCTCTCCCGTCTTGCAACTCTCCGTATAACCATCAGTCGATGCTGTTGCGTCTACATTGCCCATCGCAGGTTTTCTTGAACGGCAATACAGAGAAATACTCGCAGACCCACCAGTCAAAAAATACTACCTTTATACCGTCTCCATGCGCCCTTGCTTACCCAAGCACGGGGACGCCTTTGTACGCCCTCTGCGTTTTTCCTTTTTTTGCATACTCTTATTGCGTACTTTGTAGACGCCTGGCCGTCAGCGTCACCTAGCTTTGGGTTGCCTATTTCTAAATTACCCTTACCCCCTTCCACCTTTTCGCGTAAGAGACTGTCTAGCCCGTAGGTGTATTCAGAACACCTCGTTTGAACATGCCGGCGCTTCAGTCGAAAGGAAGGCTCTATTTGGCAGCATGAAACAAGAGCAAAGTTAGCGATAGCTTTGTAGTGTATATGCATATTCCCATTCCATCCGTGCACTCTACGCAACAAGACATTGCAGAACAAGTAGCCATCGCATTGGCACTTTTAGACCAAAAGAGATACAGGATCCACAGCGATTCTAGGGTAGCCGTCCGAGCATTTGCCAAAGGAGTGATCTCTAGACAGGGCCTGGCAATTCTCGACGGAGAGGTCGTCAACCCCCACACGATCATCTGGTTTCCTGCTCATATGGGAGAAATCAACGGTGCCCCCGTGATCCTCAACGAATCTGCCCACAATGCTGCACGAGGACTGGCCAACCATGCAGCCACAAGGCAAGAAGATGCTGAGGTTCCTGATTGCAAGGACCGCCTCCTCACGTACAATGAGCAAACCAAGCACTTCTACCTACAACGCAGGGTCTTCCCCCCTCCTCACAGTAAACTAAATAGAGCTCAGGCCATTACGCTAAGGCTCTTACAAACGAGAACTTATTCGAACCCTCTATTAATCAACAAGATCTATCCGGAGATCTCTACTCATACCACATGCGATAAATGTAACGACACCATAGATCTTAGTCATATGCTCTGGCGTTTCTCCGCGCTACGCAGCGACAAGGACAACACTGAAGACCGGTGGGATGCAGCACTACGCAGTCTCACATTAGATGAACAGCTTTGGGCCTTC